>NW_027100570.1:0-38693 GCF_031753505.1 Anomalospiza imberbis | reverse complement strand
AGGCCGAATCCGGCCAGGACAACAGGTCTACCCAGGGGCACAGCGCCTGAAGGCCGAGGCTGGCCAGGGCAACAGGTCTACCCACGGAACCGGGCAGCCGGAGGCTAAGGCCGTCCAGGACAACAGGTCGACGCACGAGCCAGGCAGAAGTAAGCGAAGACAGGGCCGAGAAAACAGGTCTACCCAGGGCCCCGGCACCTGGAGGCCGCAGTCTGCCAGGGACACAGGTCTACCCAGCGGGCCAGGCGGCCGGAGGCTAAGGCCGGCCAGGACAACCGGTCTACCCACGGGCCGGTCGGCCGGAGGCCAAGGCCGGCCAGGACAACAGGTCTACCCACAAGCCAGGCAGGCAGAGGCCGTGGCCGGCCAGGCCAACAGGTCTACCAATGGGCCTGTCGGCCGCAGGCCGAGGCCGGCCAGGGCAGCAGGTCTACCCACAGGCCAGTCGTAGGTAAGCCAAGACGGGGCCGAGGCGACAGGTCTACCCACAAGCCGGGCAGGCAGAGGCTGAGGCCGGCGGGGGGACAACAGGTCTACCCAGGGGCCCGGCGCCTGGCGTCCAAGGCCGGCCTTAGCCTCCGGCCAACCAGCTCCGTTGGTAGACCTGTTACCCTGGCTTGCCTCGGCCGTCAGGCGCCGGGCCCCTGGGTAGACCTGTTGTCCTCACCGGCCTCGGCCTCCGGCCGCCAGGCCCGTGGGTATACCTGTTGTCTCGGGCCCCTTCTTGGCTACCTCCGCCCGGCCCATGGGTAGACCTGTTGTCTTGGGCCCCATTTTGGCTTACATCTGCCCACTCCCATGGTAGACTTGTTGCCTTGGTTTGCCTTGGCCTCTGGCTGACCGGCCCATGGGTAGACCTGTTGTCCTGGCCGGCCTTAGCCTCCAGCCGCCCGGCCCGTGGGTAGACCTGTTGTCCTGGCCGGCCTTGGCCTCCGGCCGACGGGCCCTTGGGTAGGCCTGTTGTCCATGTCGTCCTTGGCCTCCGCCCGCCAGGCCCTGTGGGTAGACCTGTGTCCCTGGCAGGCCTTG
This sequence comes from Anomalospiza imberbis, assembly GCF_031753505.1. Classification (NCBI taxonomy): domain Eukaryota; kingdom Metazoa; phylum Chordata; class Aves; order Passeriformes; family Viduidae; genus Anomalospiza; species Anomalospiza imberbis. The sequence continues at coordinate 37,664 of NW_027100570.1, read as the reverse complement.
GCCTCCAGGCACCGGGGCCCTGGGTTGACCTGCTGTCTCGGCCCTGTCTTGGCTTACCTCTGCTCGGCCCTTGGGTAGACCTGTTGCCATGGCCTTCCATAGCCTCCGGCAGAGCGGCCTCGTGGGTAAACCTGTTGTTCTGGCCGGCCTTAGCCTCTGGCCGCATAACGCCTGGGTAGACCTGTTGTCCTGGCCGGCCTCGGCCTCCAGGCGCCAGGCCCGTGGGTAGACCTGTTGAGCTGGCCGGCCTTAGCCGGCGGCCGACTAGCCCCTGGGTAGACCGTTTACCATGTCCGGACTCGGCCTTCAGGCGCCGGGCCCGTGTGTAGACCTGTTGTGCCCGGCCGGACTCGGGCTCCAGGCGCCGTGACCGTGAGTCGACCTGTTGTCCTGGCTGACCTTAGCCTCCGGCCGCCCAGTTCCATGGGTAGACCTGTTGCACTGGCCGGCCTCGGCCTTCATGCACCGGGTCCCTGGGTAGACCTTTTGTCCCCGGCCGGCCTCGGCCTTTGCCTGCCCGGCTTGTGGGTAGCCCTGTTGTCTTGGCCCCGTCTTGGCTTAGGTCCGCCCGGCCCGTGGGTAGACCTGTTGCCCTGGCCAGCATTGCCATCCGGTTGACCGGCCCGTGGGTAGACCTGTTGTCCTTGCCGGCCTTAGCCTCCGGCCACCCGGACCGTGGGTAGACCTGTTTCCCTGGCCGTCCTTAGCCTCCAGGTGTCCGGCTCCAGGGAAGACGTGTTGTCCTGGCAGGCCTCAGCCTCCGGTCGCCCGGCCCCTGGGTAGACCTGTTTCCCTGGCCGGCCTCGGCGTCAAGGCGACGAGCCTCTCTGTAGACATGTTGCCCTTGCCGGCCTTAGCCTCCGGCCACCCGGCCCGTGGGTAGACTTTTTGCCGTGGCTGGTCTTAGCCTCCAGGCTCCCGGCCTCCGGGTAGACCTGTTTCCCTGAAAGGCCTCAGCCTCCAGGCGCCCAGTTCATGGGTAGACCTGTTGCCCTGGATGGCCTCGGACTCCAGATGCAAAGGTCCTGGGTAGGCCTGTTATCTGGGCCCCGTCTTAGCTTACCTCCGCCCGGTCCCTTGGTAGACCTGTCTCCCTGTCTGGCCTTAGCCTCCGGCTGCCCGGCACCTGGTTAGACCTATTTCCCTGGCCGGCCTCGGCTGCCAGGCGCCGGGGCCCCTGGGTAGACCTGTTGTCCCCGTCTGGCCTCGGCCTCCGCCTGCCCGGCTTGTGGGTAGACCTGTCATCTCGGCCCCGTCTTGGCTTACCTATGACCGGCCCGTGGTCAGACATGTTGTCCTTGCCGGCCTTAGCCTCCGGCCACCCAGCCCGTGGGTAGACCTGTTTTCCTGGTCGGCCTTGTCCTCCGTCCGCCCAGCTCCGTTGGTAGACCTGTTGCCCTGGCTTGACTCTGCTGTCAGGCGCCGGGCCGCTGGGTAGACCTGCTGTCCCTGGCTGGCCTTGGCCTCCGCCTGCCCGGCTTGGGGGTAGACCTGTCGTCTCAGGCCCGTCTTGGCTTACCTACGCTCGGCCCGTGGGTAGACCTCTTGCCCTGGCCAGCCTCGGCCTTCAGGCGCTGGGCCCGTGGGTAGATTTGTTGTCCTGGCCGGGTTTGGCCTCCAGGCACCGGGACCCTTCGTAGACCTGTTGTCCCCGGCCGGACTCGGCCTCCAGGCGCCGGGTCGCTGGGTAGACCAGTTGCCATGGCCGGCCTCGGCCTCCAGGCACGGGGGGCCCAGGGTAGACCTGCTGTCCTCGGCGGGCCTCGGCCTCCAGGCGCCGGGACCGTGGGGAGAGCTGTTGCCCATGCCGGCCTTAGCCTCTGGCCGACTGGCCCATGGGTAGACATGTTGCCCTTGCCGGCCTCAGCCTCCAGGCGCCCCAGTCTGTGGGTACATCTGGTACCCTGGATGGCCCCGGACTCCAGGCGCCGGGGCCCTGGGTAGACCTGTTGTCTGGGCCTCGTGTTGGCTTTCCTCCACCTGGCCCCCGGTAGACCTGTCTCCTTGGCCGGCCTTAGCCTCCAGCCAACCGGCCCCTGGGTAGACCTGTTGTCCTGGCCGGCCTTGGCCTCTGGCCAACCGGCCCTTGTGTAGACCTGTTGTCCCTGTCGTCCTTGGCCTCCGCCCGCCAGGCCCTGTGGGTAGACCTGTGTCCCTGGCGGGCCTTGCCTCCAGGCACCGGGGCCCTGGGTTGACCTGTTGTCTCGGCCCTGTCTTGGCTTACCTCTGCTCGGCCCTTGGGTAGACCTGTTGCCATGGACTTCCTTAGCCTCCTGGGCGCCCGGCTCCAGGGTAGACCTGTTGTCCTGGCCGGCCTCAGCCTCCAGGCGCCCAGTTCGGGGTAGACCTGTTTCCCTGCACAGCCTCGGACTCCAGAAGCCAAGGCCCTGGTAGACCTGTTGTCTTGGCCCCGTGTTGGCTTTCCTCCGCCCGGCCCCTGGGTAGACCTGGTCTCCCTGTCCGGCCTTAGCCTCTGGTCGCCCGGCCCCCTGGGTAGACCTGTTGCCCTGGCCGGCCTCGGCCTCCAGGCGCCGGGGCACAGGGTAGACCTGCTGTCCCCGGCGGGCCTCGGCCCTCCAGGCGCCCAGTCCGTGGGTAGACCGGTTGTCGCCCTGGATGGCCTCGGACTCCAGGCGCCGGCGCCCTGGGTAGACCTGTTGTCTGGGCCTTGTGTTGGCTTTCCTCCGCCTGGCCCCCGGGTAGACCTGTCTCCCTGGCCGGCCTTAGCTTCCGGCAGACCGGACCATGGGTAGACCTGTGTCCCTGGCAGGCCTTGGCCTCCAGGCACCGGGGCCCTGGGTTAACCTCTGTCTCGGCCCTGTCTTGGCTTACCTCTGCTCGGCCCTTGGGTAGACCTGTTGCCATGGCCTTCCATAGCCTCCGGCAGAGCGGCCTCGTGGGTAAACCTGTTTGTTCTGGCCGGCCTTAGCCTCTGGCCGCATAACGCCTGGTAGACCTGTTGTCCTGGCCGGCCTCGGCCTCCAGGCGCCAGGCCCGTGGGTAGACCTGTTGAGCTGGCCGGCCTTAGCCGGCGGTCCGACTAGCCCCTGGGTAGACCGTTTACCATGTCCGGACTTGGCCTTCAGGCGCTGGGCCCGTTTGTAGACCTGTTTGTGCCCGGCCGGACTCGGGCTCCAGGCGCCCGTGACCGTGAGTCGACCTGTTGTCCTGGCTGACCTTAGCCTCGGCCGCCCAGTTCCATGGGTAGACCTGTTGCACTGGCCGGCCTCGGCCTTCATGCACCGGGTCCCTGGGTATAGACCTTTTGTCCCCGGCCGGCCTCGGCCTTTGCCTGCCCGGCTTGTGGGTAGCCCTGTTGTCTTGGCCCCGTCTTGGCTTAGGTCCGCCCGGCCCGTGGGTAGACCTGTTGCCCTGGCCAGCATTGCCATCCGGTTGACCGGCCCGTGGGTAGACCTGTTGTCCTTGCCGGCCTTAGCCTCCGGCCACCCGGACCGTGGGTAGACCTGTTTCCCTGGCCGTCCTTAGCCTCCAGGCGTCCGGCTCCAGGGAAGACGTGTTGTCCTGGCAGGCCTCAGCTCCGGTCGCCCGGCCCCTGGGTAGACCTGTTTCCCTGGCCGGCCTCGGCGTCGAGGCGACGAGCCTCTCTAGAGACATGTTGCCCTTGCCGGCCTTAGCCTCCGGCCACCCGGCCCGTGGGTAGACCTTTTGCCCTGGCTGGTCTTAGCCTCCAGGCTCCCGGCCTCCGGGTAGACCTGTTTCCCTGAAAGGCCTCAGCCTCCAGGCGCCAGTTCATGGGTAGACCTGTTGCCTGGATGGCCTCGGACTCCAGACGCAAAGGTCCTGGGTAGGCCTGTTATCTGGGCCCCGTCTTAGCTTACCTCCGCCCGGTCCCTTGGTAGACCTGTCTCCCTGTCTGGCCTTAGCCTCCGGCTGCCCGGCACCTGGGTAGACCTATTTCCCTGGCCGGACTCGGCTGCCAGGTGCCGGGGCCCAGGGTAGACCTGTTGTCCCCGTCTGGCCTCAGCCTCCGCCTGCCCGGCTTGTGGGTAGACCTGTCATCTCGGCCCCGTCTTGGCTTACCTATGACCGGCCCGTGGTCAGACATGTTGTCCTTGCCGGCCTTAGCCTCCGGCCACCCAGCCCGTGGGTAGACCTGTTTTCCTGGTCGGCCTTGTCCTCCGTCCGCCCAGCTCCGTTGGTAGACCTGTTGCCTGGCTTGACTCTGCTGTCAGGCGCCGGGCCGCTGGGTAGACCTGCTGTCCCTGGCTGGCCTTGCCTCCGCTGCCCGGCTTGGGGGTAGACCTGTCGTCTCAGGCCCGTCTTGGCTTACCTACGCTCGGCCCGTGGGTAGACCTCTTGCCCTGGCCAGCCTCGGCCTTCAGGCGCTGGGCCCGTGGGTAGATTTGTTGTCCTGGCCGGGTTTGGCCTCCAGGCACCGGGACCCTTCGTAGACCTGTTGTCCCCGGCCGGACTCGGCCTCCAGGCGCCGGGTCGCTGGGTAGACCAGTTGCCATGGCCGGCCTCGGCCTCCAGGCACGGGGGCCCAGGGTAGACCTGCTGTCCTCGGCGGGCCTCGGCCTCCAGGCGCCGGGACCGTGGGGAGAGCTGTTGCCCATGCCGGCCTTAGCCTCTGGCCGACTGGCCCATGGGTAGACATGTTGCCCTTGCCGGCCGCAGCCTCCAGGCGCCCAGTCTGTGGGTACATCTGGTACCCTGGATGGCCTCGGACTCCAGGCGCCGGGGCCCTGGGTAGACCTGTTGTCTGGGCCTCGTGTTGGCTTTCCTCCACCTGGCCCCCGGGTAGACCTGTCTCCCTGGCCGGCCTTAGCCTCCAGCCAACCGGCCCCTGGGTAGACCTGTTGTCCTGGCCGGCCTTGGCCTCTGGCCAACCGGCCCTTGTGTAGACCTGTTGTCCCTGTCGTCCTTGGCCTCCGCCCGCCAGGCCCTGTGGGTAGACCTGTGTCCCTGGCGGGCCTTGGCCTCCAGGCACCGGTGCCCTGGGTTGACCTGTTGTCTCGGCCCTGTCTTGGCTTACCTCTGCTTGGCCCTTGGGTAGACCTGTTGCCATGGCCTTCCTTAGCCTCCGGCCGACCGGCCTCGTGGGTAGACTTTTTGCCCTGGCCGTCCTTAGCCTCCAGGCGCCCGGCTCCAGGGTAGACCTGTTTTCCGTGCAGGCCTCAGCCTCCAGGCGCCCAGTTCGGGGTAGACCTGTTTCCCTGCACAGCCTCGGACTCCAGAAGCCAAGGCCCTGGTAGACCTGTTGTCTTGGCCCCGTGTTGGCTTTCCTCCGCCCCGGCCCCTGGGTAGACCTGTCTCCCTGTCCGGCCTTAGCCTCTGGTCGCCCGGCCCCTGGGTAGACCTGTTGCCCTGGCCGGCCTCGGCCTCCAGGCGCCGGGGCACAGGGTAGACCTGCTGTCCCCGGCGGGCCTCGGCCTCCAGGCGCCCAGTCCGTGGGTAGACCGGTTGTCGCCCTGGATGGCCTCGGACTCCAGGCGCCGGCGCCCTGGGTAGACCTGTTGTTTGGGCCTTGTGTTGGCTTTCCTCCGCCTGGCCCCCGGGTAGACCTGTCTCCCTGGCCGGCCTTAGCTTCCGGCAGACCGGACCATGGGTAGACCTGTTGTCCTGGCCGGCCTTGGCCTCCGGACGACAGGCCCTTGGGTAGACATGCTGTCCATGTCGTCCTTGGCCTCCGCCCGCCAGGCCCTGTGGGTAGACCTGTGTCCCTGGCAGGCCTTGGCCTCCAGGCACCGGGGCCCTGGGTTGACCTGCTGTCTCGGCCCTGCCTTGGCTTACCTCTGCTCGGCCCCTTGTGTAGACCTGTTGCCCTGGCCGGCCTCGGCCTCCAGGCGCCGGGGCACAGGGTAGACCTGCTGTCCCCGGCGGGCCTCGGCCTCCAGGCGCCGGGACCGTGGGAGACCTGCTGCCCATGCCGGCCTTAGCCTCTGGCCGACCGGCCCGTGGGTAGACCTGCTGTGCTGGCCGGCCTTAGCCTCCGGCCACCCGGCCCCTGGGAAGACCTGTTGCCCTGGCCGGCCTCAGCCGCAAGTGCCGGGCCCCTGGGTAGACCTGTTGTCCCCCGCCGGCCCTCGGCCTCCGCCTGCCCAGCTTGTGGGTAGCCCTGTTGTCTCGGCCCCTGTCTTGGCTTTCCTCTGCCGTCCAGTGGGTCGACCTGTTGCCCTGGCCGGCCTCGGCCTGCGGCCGACAGGCCCGATGGTAGACCTGTTGGCCTGGCCGGCCTCGGCCTCCGCCTGCCTGGCTTGTGGGTAGACCTGTTGTCCTGGCCGGCCCTAGCCTCCGGTTGCCCGGTCCCTGGGTAGACCTGTGGCCCTGGCCGGACTCGGCCTCCAGGCGCCGGGTCTCTGGGTAGACAGGTTGCCCTTGCCGGCCCTTAGCCTCGCGGCGGGCCGGCCCATGGGTAGACCTGGTGTCATGGCCGCCTAAGCCCCAGGGGCCGGGTGGCCGGAAGATAAGGCCGCCAGCACAGCAGGTCTATCCACAGGCCGGTCGGCCAGAGTCTAAGGCCGCCATGGGCAACAAGTCTCCCCATGGTCCCGGCGCCTGGAGGCCGAGGCCCGCCGGGGACAACAGGTCAACGAAGGGTCCAGGCGCCTGGAGGCCGAATCCGGACAGGACAACAGGTCTACCCAGGGGCACAGCGCCTGAAGGCCGAGGCTGGCCAGGGCAACAGGTCTACCCACGGAACCGGGCAGCCGGAGGCTAAGGCCGTCCAGGACAACAGGTCGACGCATGAGCCGGGCGGAAGTAAGCGAAGACAGGGCCGAGAAAACAGGTCTACCCAGGGCCCCGGCACCTGGAGGCCGCAGTCTGCCAGGGACACAGGTCTACCCAGCGGGCCAAGCGCCGGAGGCTAAGGGCCGGCCAGGACAACCGGTCTACCCACGGGCCGGTCGGCCGGAGGCCGAGGCTGGCCAGGGCAGCAGGTCTACCCACAGGCCAGTCGTAGGTAAGCCAAGACGGGGCCGAGACGACAGGTCTACCCACAAGCCGGGCAGGCAGAGGCTGAGGCCGGCGGGGGACAACAGGTCTACCCAGGGGCCCGGCGCCTGGCGTCCAAGGCCGGCCTTAGCCTCCGGCCAACCAGCTCCGTTGGTAGACCTGTTGCCCTGGCTTGCCTCGGCCGTCAGGCACCGGGCCCCTGGGTACACCTGTTGTCCTCACCGGCCTCGGCCTCCGGCCGCCAGGCCCGTGGGTATACCTGTTGTCTCGGGCCCCTTCTTGGCTACCTCCGCCCGGCCCATGGGTAGACCTGTTGTCTTGGGCCCCATTTTGGCTTACCTCTGCCCACTCCCGTGGGTAGACCTGTTGCCTTGGTTGGCCTTGGCCTCTGGCCGACCGGCCCATGGGTAGACCTGTTGCCCTGGCCGGCCTCAGCCGCAAGTGCCGGGCCCCTGGGTAGACCTGTTGTTCCCCGCCGGCCTCGGCCTCTGCCTGCCCGGCTTGTGGGTAGCCCTGTTGTCTCGGCCCCGTCTTGGATTTCCTCTGCCCGGCCCGTGGGTGGACCTGTTGCCCTGGCCGGCCTCGACCTGCGGCCGACAGGCCCGATGGTAGACCTGTCGGCCTGGCCGGCCTCGGCCTCCGCCTGCCTGGCTTGTGGGTAGACCGGTTGTCCTGGCCGGCCCTAGCCTCCGGTTGCCCAGTCCCTGGGTAGACCTGTGGCCCTGGCCGGACTCGGCCTCCAGGCGCTGGGTTTCTGGGTAGACAGGTTGCCCTTGCCGGCCTTAGCCTCTGGCGGCCCGGCCCATGGGTAGACCTGGTGTCCTGGCCGGCCTAAGCCCCAGGGGCCGGGCGGCCGGAAGCTAAGGCCGGCCAGCACAGCAGGTCTACTCACAGGCCGGTCGGCCAGAGTCTAAGGCCGGCATGGGCAACAAGTCTCCCCACGGTCCCGGCGCCTGGAGGCCGAGGCCCGCCGGGGTACAACAGGTCAACGAAGGGTCCAGGCGCCTGGAGGCCGAATCCGGCCAGGACAACAGGTCTACCCAGGGGCACAGCGCCTGAAGGCCGAGGCTGGCCAGGGCAACAGGTCTACCCACGGAACCGGGCAGCCGGAGGCTAAGGCCGTCCAGGACAACAGGTCGACGCACGAGCCAGGCAGAAGTAAGCGAAGACAGGGCCGAGAAAACAGGTCTACCCAGGGCCCCGGCACCTGGAGGCCGCAGTCTGCCAGGGACACAGGTCTACCCAGCGGGCCAGGCGGCCGGAGGCTAAGGCCGGCCAGGACAACCGGTCTACCCACGGGCCGGTCGGCCGGAGGCCAAGGCCGGCCAGGACAACAGGTCTACCCACAAGCCAGGCAGGCAGAGGCCGTGGCCGGCCAGGCCAACAGGTCTACCAATGGGCCTGTCGGCCGCAGGCCGAGGCCGGCCAGGGCAGCAGGTCTACCCACAGGCCAGTCGTAGGTAAGCCAAGACGGGGCCGAGGCGACAGGTCTACCCACAAGCCGGGCAGGCAGAGGCTGAGGCCGGCGGGGGACAACAGGTCTACCCAGGGGCCCGGCGCCTGGCGTCCAAGGCCGGCCTTAGCCTCCGGCCAACCAGCTCCGTTGGTAGACCTGTTACCCTGGCTTGCCTCGGCCGTCAGGCGCCGGGCCCCTGGGTAGACCTGTTGTCCTCACCGGCCTCGGCCTCCGGCCGCCAGGCCCGTGGGTATACCTGTTGTCTCGGGCCCCTTCTTGGCTACCTCCGCCCGGCCCATGGGTAGACCCTGTTGTCTTGGGCCCCATTTTGGCTTACATCTGCCCACTCCCATGGTAGACTTGTTGCCTTGGTTTGCCTTGGCCTCTGGCTGACCGGCCCATGGGTAGACCTGTTGTCCTGGCCGGCCTTAGCCTCCAGCCGCCCGGCCCGTGGGTAGACCTGTTGTCCTGGCCGGCCTTGGCCTCCGGCCGACGGGCCCTTGGGTAGGCCTGTTGTCCATGTCGTCCTTGGCCTCCGCCCGCCAGGCCCTGTGGGTAGACCTGTGTCCCTGGCAGGCCTTGGCCTCCAGGCACCGGGGCCCTGGGTTGACCTGCTGTCTCGGCCCTGTCTTGGCTTACCTCTGCTCGGCCCTTGGGTAGACCTGTTGCCATGGCCTTCCATAGCCTCCGGCAGAGCGGCCTCGTGGGTAAACCTGTTGTTCTGGCCGGCCTTAGCCTCTGGCCGCATAACGCCTGGGTAGACCTGTTGTCCTGGCCGGCCTCGGCCTCCAGGCGCCAGGCCCGTGGGTAGACCTGTTGAGCTGGCCGGCCTTAGCCGGCGGCCGACTAGCCCCTGGGTAGACCGTTTACCATGTCCGGACTCGGCCTTCAGGCGCCGGGCCCGTGTGTAGACCTGTTGTGCCCGGCCGGACTCGGGCTCCAGGCGCCGTGACCGTGAGTCGACCTGTTGTCCTGGCTGACCTTAGCCTCCGGCCGCCCAGTTCCATGGGTAGACCTGTTGCACTGGCCGGCCTCGGCCTTCATGCACCGGGTCCCTGGGTAGACCTTTTGTCCCCGGCCGGCCTCGGCCTTTGCCTGCCCGGCTTGTGGGTAGCCCTGTTGTCTTGGCCCCGTCTTGGCTTAGGTCCGCCCGGCCCGTGGGTAGACCTGTTGCCCTGGCCAGCATTGCCATCCGGTTGACCGGCCCGTGGGTAGACCTGTTGTCCTTGCCGGCCTTAGCCTCCGGCCACCCGGACCGTGGGTAGACCTGTTTCCCTGGCCGTCCTTAGCCTCCAGGTGTCCGGCTCCAGGGAAGACGTGTTGTCCTGGCAGGCCTCAGCCTCCGGTCGCCCGGCCCCTGGGTAGACCTGTTTCCCTGGCCGGCCTCGGCGTCAAGGCGACGAGCCTCTCTGTAGACATGTTGCCCTTGCCGGCCTTAGCCTCCGGCCACCCGGCCCGTGGGTAGACTTTTTGCCGTGGCTGGTCTTAGCCTCCAGGCTCCCGGCCTCCGGGTAGACCTGTTTCCCTGAAAGGCCTCAGCCTCCAGGCGCCCAGTTCATGGGTAGACCTGTTGCCCTGGATGGCCTCGGACTCCAGATGCAAAGGTCCTGGGTAGGCCTGTTATCTGGGCCCCGTCTTAGCTTACCTCCGCCCGGTCCCTTGGTAGACCTGTCTCCCTGTCTGGCCTTAGCCTCCGCTGCCCGGCACCTGGTTAGACCTATTTCCCTGGCCGGCCTCGGCTGCCAGGCGCCGGGGCCCCTGGGTAGACCTGTTGTCCCCGTCTGGCCTCGGCCTCCGCCTGCCCGGCTTGTGGGTAGACCTGTCATCTCGGCCCCGTCTTGGCTTACCTATGACCGGCCCGTGGTCAGACATGTTGTCCTTGCCGGCCTTAGCCTCCGGCCACCCAGCCCGTGGGTAGACCTGTTTTCCTGGTCGGCCTTGTCCTCCGTCCGCCCAGCTCCGTTGGTAGACCTGTTGCCCTGGCTTGACTCTGCTGTCAGGCGCCGGGCCGCTGGGTAGACCTGCTGTCCCTGGCTGGCCTTGGCCTCCGCCTGCCCGGCTTGGGGGTAGACCTGTCGTCTCAGGCCCGTCTTGGCTTACCTACGCTCGGCCCGTGGGTAGACCTCTTGCCCTGGCCAGCCTCGGCCTTCAGGCGCTGGGCCCGTGGGTAGATTTGTTGTCCTGGCCGGTTTGGCCTCCAGGCACCGGGACCCTTCGTAGACCTGTTGTCCCCGGCCGGACTCGGCCTCCAGGCGCCGGGTCGCTGGGTAGACCAGTTGCCATGGCCGGCCTCGGCCTCCAGGCACGGGGGCCCAGGGTAGACCTGCTGTCCTCGGCGGGCCTCGGCCTCCAGGCGCCGGGACCGTGGGGAGAGCTGTTGCCCATGCCGGCCTTAGCCTCTGGCCGACTGGCCCATGGGTAGACATGTTGCCCTTGCCGGCCTCAGCCTCCAGGCGCCCAGTCTGTGGGTACATCTGGTACCCTGGATGGCCCCGGACTCCAGGCGCCGGGGCCCTGGGTAGACCTGTTGTCTGGGCCTCGTGTTGGCTTTCCTCCACCTGGCCCCCGGGTAGACCTGTCTCCTTGGCCGGCCTTAGCCTCCAGCCAACCGGCCCCTGGGTAGACCTGTTGTCCTGGCCGGCCTTGGCCTCTGGCCAACCGGCCCTTGTGTAGACCTGTTGTCCCTGTCGTCCTTGGCCTCCGCCCGCCAGGCCCTGTGGGTAGACCTGTGTCCCTGGCGGGCCTTGGCCTCCAGGCACCGGGGCCCTGGGTTGACCTGTTGTCTCGGCCCTGTCTTGGCTTACCTCTGCTCGGCCCTTGGGTAGACCTGTTGCCATGGACTTCCTTAGCCTCCTGGCGCCCGGCTCCAGGGTAGACCTGTTGTCCTGGCCGGCCTCAGCCTCCAGGCGCCCAGTTCGGGGTAGACCTGTTTCCCTGCACAGCCTCGGACTCCAGAAGCCAAGGCCCTGGGTAGACCTGTTGTCTTGGCCCCGTGTTGGCTTTCCTCCGCCCGGCCCCTGGGTAGACCTGTCTCCCTGTCCGGCCTTAGCCTCTGGTCGCCCGGCCCCTGGGTAGACCTGTTGCCCTGGCCGGCCTCGGCCTCCAGGCGCCGGGGCACAGGGTAGACCTGCTGTCCCCGGCGGGCCTCGGCCTCCAGGCGCCCAGTCCGTGGGTAGACCGGTTGTCGCCCTGGATGGCCTCGGACTCCAGGCGCCGGCGCCCTGGGTAGACCTGTTGTCTGGGCCTTGTGTTGGCTTTCCTCCGCCTGGCCCCCGGGTAGACCTGTCTCCCTGGCCGGCCTTAGCTTCCGGCAGACCGGACCATGGGTAGACCTGTGTCCCTGGCAGGCCTTGGCCTCCAGGCACCGGGGCCCTGGGTTAACCTCTGTCTCGGCCCTGTCTTGGCTTACCTCTGCTCGGCCCTTGGGTAGACCTGTTGCCATGGCCTTCCATAGCCTCCGGCAGAGCGGCCTCGTGGGTAAACCTGTTGTTCTGGCCGGCCTTAGCCTCTGGCCGCATAACGCCTGGGTAGACCTGTTGTCCTGGCCGGCCTCGGCCTCCAGGCGCCAGGCCCGTGGGTAGACCTGTTGAGCTGGCCGGCCTTAGCCGGCGGCCGACTAGCCCCTGGGTAGACCGTTTACCATGTCCGGACTTGGCCTTCAGGCGCTGGGCCCGTTTGTAGACCTGTTGTGCCCGGCCGGACTCGGGCTCCAGGCGCCGTGACCGTGAGTCGACCTGTTGTCCTGGCTGACCTTAGCCTCCGGCCGCCCAGTTCCATGGGTAGACCTGTTGCACTGGCCGGCCTCGGCCTTCATGCACCGGGTCCCTGGGTAGACCTTTTGTCCCCGGCCGGCCTCGGCCTTTGCCTGCCCGGCTTGTGGGTAGCCCTGTTGTCTTGGCCCCGTCTTGGCTTAGGTCCGCCCGGCCCGTGGGTAGACCTGTTGCCCTGGCCAGCATTGCCATCCGGTTGACCGGCCCGTGGGTAGACCTGTTGTCCTTGCCGGCCTTAGCCTCCGGCCACCCGGACCGTGGGTAGACCTGTTTCCCTGGCCGTCCTTAGCCTCCAGGCGTCCGGCTCCAGGGAAGACGTGTTGTCCTGGCAGGCCTCAGCCTCCGGTCGCCCGGCCCCTGGGTAGACCTGTTTCCCTGGCCGGCCTCGGCGTCGAGGCGACGAGCCTCTCTAGAGACATGTTGCCCTTGCCGGCCTTAGCCTCCGGCCACCCGGCCCGTGGGTAGACCTTTTGCCCTGGCTGGTCTTAGCCTCCAGGCTCCCGGCCTCCGGGTAGACCTGTTTCCCTGAAAGGCCTCAGCCTCCAGGCGCCCAGTTCATGGGTAGACCTGTTGCCCTGGATGGCCTCGGACTCCAGACGCAAAGGTCCTGGGTAGGCCTGTTATCTGGGCCCCGTCTTAGCTTACCTCCGCCCGGTCCCTTGGTAGACCTGTCTCCCTGTCTGGCCTTAGCCTCCGGCTGCCCGGCACCTGGGTAGACCTATTTCCCTGGCCGGACTCGGCTGCCAGGTGCCGGGGCCCAGGGTAGACCTGTTGTCCCCGTCTGGCCTCAGCCTCCGCCTGCCCGGCTTGTGGGTAGACCTGTCATCTCGGCCCCGTCTTGGCTTACCTATGACCGGCCCGTGGTCAGACATGTTGTCCTTGCCGGCCTTAGCCTCCGGCCACCCAGCCCGTGGGTAGACCTGTTTTCCTGGTCGGCCTTGTCCTCCGTCCGCCCAGCTCCGTTGGTAGACCTGTTGCCCTGGCTTGACTCTGCTGTCAGGCGCCGGGCCGCTGGGTAGACCTGCTGTCCCTGGCTGGCCTTGGCCTCCGCCTGCCCGGCTTGGGGGTAGACCTGTCGTCTCAGGCCCGTCTTGGCTTACCTACGCTCGGCCCGTGGGTAGACCTCTTGCCCTGGCCAGCCTCGGCCTTCAGGCGCTGGGCCCGTGGGTAGATTTGTTGTCCTGGCCGGGTTTGGCCTCCAGGCACCGGGACCCTTCGTAGACCTGTTGTCCCCGGCCGGACTCGGCCTCCAGGCGCCGGGTCGCTGGGTAGACCAGTTGCCATGGCCGGCCTCGGCCTCCAGGCACGGGGGCCCAGGGTAGACCTGCTGTCCTCGGCGGGCCTCGGCCTCCAGGCGCCGGGACCGTGGGGAGAGCTGTTGCCCATGCCGGCCTTAGCCTCTGGCCGACTGGCCCATGGGTAGACATGTTGCCCTTGCCGGCCGCAGCCTCCAGGCGCCCAGTCTGTGGGTACATCTGGTACCCTGGATGGCCTCGGACTCCAGGCGCCGGGGCCCTGGGTAGACCTGTTGTCTGGGCCTCGTGTTGGCTTTCCTCCACCTGGCCCCCGGGTAGACCTGTCTCCCTGGCCGGCCTTAGCCTCCAGCCAACCGGCCCCTGGGTAGACCTGTTGTCCTGGCCGGCCTTGGCCTCTGGCCAACCGGCCCTTGTGTAGACCTGTTGTCCCTGTCGTCCTTGGCCTCCGCCCGCCAGGCCCTGTGGGTAGACCTGTGTCCCTGGCGGGCCTTGGCCTCCAGGCACCGGTGCCCTGGGTTGACCTGTTGTCTCGGCCCTGTCTTGGCTTACCTCTGCTTGGCCCTTGGGTAGACCTGTTGCCATGGCCTTCCTTAGCCTCCGGCCGACCGGCCTCGTGGGTAGACTTTTTGCCCTGGCCGTCCTTAGCCTCCAGGCGCCCGGCTCCAGGGTAGACCTGTTTTCCGTGCAGGCCTCAGCCTCCAGGCGCCCAGTTCGGGGTAGACCTGTTTCCCTGCACAGCCTCGGACTCCAGAAGCCAAGGCCCTGGGTAGACCTGTTGTCTTGGCCCCGTGTTGGCTTTCCTCCGCCCGGCCCCTGGGTAGACCTGTCTCCCTGTCCGGCCTTAGCCTCTGGTCGCCCGGCCCCTGGGTAGACCTGTTGCCCTGGCCGGCCTCGGCCTCCAGGCGCCGGGGCACAGGGTAGACCTGCTGTCCCCGGCGGGCCTCGGCCTCCAGGCGCCCAGTCCGTGGGTAGACCGGTTGTCGCCCTGGATGGCCTCGGACTCCAGGCGCCGGCGCCCTGGGTAGACCTGTTGTTTGGGCCTTGTGTTGGCTTTCCTCCGCCTGGCCCCCGGGTAGACCTGTCTCCCTGGCCGGCCTTAGCTTCCGGCAGACCGGACCATGGGTAGACCTGTTGTCCTGGCCGGCCTTGGCCTCCGGACGACAGGCCCTTGGGTAGACATGCTGTCCATGTCGTCCTTGGCCTCCGCCCGCCAGGCCCTGTGGGTAGACCTGTGTCCCTGGCAGGCCTTGGCCTCCAGGCACCGGGGCCCTGGGTTGACCTGCTGTCTCGGCCCTGCCTTGGCTTACCTCTGCTCGGCCCTTGTGTAGACCTGTTGCCCTGGCCGGCCTCGGCCTCCAGGCGCCGGGGCACAGGGTAGACCTGCTGTCCCCGGCGGGCCTCGGCCTCCAGGCGCCGGGACCGTGGGGAGACCTGCTGCCCATGCCGGCCTTAGCCTCTGGCCGACCGGCCCGTGGGTAGACCTGCTGTGCTGGCCGGCCTTAGCCTCCGGCCACCCGGCCCCTGGGAAGACCTGTTGCCCTGGCCGGCCTCAGCCGCAAGTGCCGGGCCCCTGGGTAGACCTGTTGTCCCCCGCCGGCCTCGGCCTCCGCCTGCCCAGCTTGTGGGTAGCCCTGTTGTCTCGGCCCCGTCTTGGCTTTCCTCTGCCCGTCCAGTGGGTCGACCTGTTGCCCTGGCCGGCCTCGGCCTGCGGCCGACAGGCCCGATGGTAGACCTGTTGGCCTGGCCGGCCTCGGCCTCCGCCTGCCTGGCTTGTGGGTAGACCTGTTGTCCTGGCCGGCCCTAGCCTCCGGTTGCCCGGTCCCTGGGTAGACCTGTGGCCCTGGCCGGACTCGGCCTCCAGGCGCCGGGTCTCTGGGTAGACAGGTTGCCCTTGCCGGCCTTAGCCTCCGGCGGGCCGGCCCATGGGTAGACCTGGTGTCATGGCCGGCCTAAGCCCCAGGGGCCGGGTGGCCGGAAGATAAGGCCGGCCAGCACAGCAGGTCTATCCACAGGCCGGTCGGCCAGAGTCTAAGGCCGGCATGGGCAACAAGTCTCCCCATGGTCCCGGCGCCTGGAGGCCGAGGCCCGCCGGGGACAACAGGTCAACGAAGGGTCCAGGCGCCTGGAGGCCGAATCCGGACAGGACAACAGGTCAACCCAGGGGCACAGCGCCTGAAGGCCGAGGCTGGCCAGGGCAACAGGTCTACCCACGGAACCGGGCAGCCGGAGGCTAAGGCCGTCCAGGACAACAGGTCGACGCATGAGCCGGGCGGAAGTAAGCGAAGACAGGGCCGAGAAAACAGGTCTACCCAGGGCCCCGGCACCTGGAGGCCGCAGTCTGCCAGGGACACAGGTCTACCCAGCGGGCCAGGCGGCCGGAGGCTAAGGCCGGCCAGGACAACAGGTCTACCCACAAGCCAGGCAGGCAGAGGCCGTGGCCGGCCAGGCCAACAGTTCTACCAATGGGCCTGTCGGCCGCAGGCCGAGGCCGGCCAGGGCAGCAGGTCTACCCACAGGCCAGTCGTAGGTAAGCCAAGACGGGGCCGAGACGACAGGTCTACCCACAAGCCGGGCAGGCAGAGGCTGAGGCCGGCGGGGGACAACAGGTCTACCCAGGGGCCCGGCGCCTGGCGTCCAAGGTTGGCCTTAGCCTCCGGCCAACCAGCTCCGTTGGTAGACCTGTTGCCCTGGCTTGCCTTGGCCGTCAGGCACCGGGCCCCTGGGTACACCTGTTGTCCTCACCGGCCTCGGCCTCCGGCCGCCAGGCCCGTGGGTATACCTGCTGTCTCGGGCCCCTTCTTGGCTACCTCCGCCCGGCCCATGGGTAGACCTGTTGTCTTGGGCCCCATTTTGGCTTACCTCTGCCCACTCCCGTGGTAGACTTGTTGCCTTGGTTTGCCTTGGCCTCTGGCCGACCGGCCCATGGGTAGACCTGTTGTCCTGGCCGGCCTTAGCCTCCAGCCGCCCGGCCCGTGGGTAGACCTGTTGTCCTGGCCGGCCTTGGCCTCCGGCCGACGGGCCCTTGGGTAGGCCTGTTGTCCATGTCGTCCTTGGCCTCCGCCCGCCAGGCCCTGTGGGTAGACCTGTGTCCCTGGCAGGCCTTGGCCTCCAGGCACCGGGGCCCTGGGTTGACCTGCTGTCTCGGCCCTGTCTTGGCTTACCTCTGCTCGGCCCTTGGGTAGACCTGTTGCCATGGCCTTCCATAGCCTCCGGCAGAGCGGCCTCGTGGGTAAACCTGTTGTTCTGGCCGGCATTAGCCTCTGGCCGCATAACGCCTGGGTAGACCTGTTGTCCTGGCCGGCCTCGGCCTCCAGGCGCCAGGCCCGTGGGTAGACCTGTTGAGCTGGCCGGCCTTAGCCGGCGGCCGACTAGCCCCTGGGTAGACCGTTTACCATGTCCGGACTCGGCATTCAGGCGCCGGGCCCGTGTGTAGACCTGTTGTGCCCGGCCGGACTCGGGCTCCAGGCGCCGTGACCGTGAGTCGACCTGTTGTCCTGGCTGGCCTTAGCCTCCGGCCGCCCAGTTCCATGGGTAGACCTGTTGCACTGGCCGGCCTCGGCCTTCATGCACCGGGCCCCTGGGTAGACCTTTTGTCCCCGGCCGGCCTCGGCCTTTGCCTGCCCGGCTTGTGGGTAGCCCTGTTGTCTTGGCCCCGTCTTGGCTTAGGTCCGCCCGGCCCGTGGGTAGACCTGTTGCCCTGGCCAGCATTGCCATCCGGTTGACCGGCCCGTGGGTAGACCTGTTGTCCTTGCCGGCCTTAGCCTCCGGCCACCCGGACCGTGGGTAGACCTGTTTCCCTGGCCGTCCTTAGCCTCCAGGCGTCCGGCTCCAGGGAAGACGTGTTGTCCTGGCAGGCCTCAGCCTCCGGTCGCCCGGCCCCTGGGTAGACCTGTTTCCCTGGCCGGCCTCGGCGTCAAGGCGACGAGCCTCTCTGTAGACATGTTGCCCTTGCCGGCCTTAGCCTCTGGCCACCCGGCCCGTGGGTAGACCTTTTGCCCTGGCTGGTCTTAGCCTCCAGGCTCCCGGCCTCCGGGTAGACCTGTTTCCCTGAAAGGCCTCAGCCTCCAGGCGCCCAGTTCATGGGTAGACCTGTTGCCCTGGCCGGCCTCGGCCTCCAGGCGCCGGGGCACAGGGTAGACCTGCTGTCCCCGGCGGGCCTCGGCCTCCAGGCGCCGGGACCGTGGGGAGACCTGCTGCCCATGCCGGCCTTAGCCTCTGGCCGACTGGCCCATGGGTAGACATGTTGCCCTTGCCGGCCGCAGCCTCCAGGCGCCCAGTCTGTGGGTACATCTGGTACCCTGGATGGCCTCGGACTCCAGGCGCCGGGGCCCTGGGTAGACCTGTTGTCTGGGCCTCGTGTTGGCTTTCCTCCACCTGGCCCCCGGGTAGACCTGTCTCCCTGGCCGGCCTTAGCCTCCAGCCAACCGGCCCCTGGGTAGACCTGTTGTCCTGGCCGGCCTTGGCCTCTGGCCAACCGGCCCTTGTGTAGACCTGTTGTCCCTGTCGTCCTTGGCCTCCGCCCGCCAGGCCCTGTGGGTAGACCTGTGTCCCTGGCGGGCCTTGGCCTCCAGGCACCGGTGCCCTGGGTTGACCTGTTGTCTCGGCCCTGTCTTGGCTTACCTCTGCTTGGCCCTTGGGTAGACCTGTTGCCATGGCCTTCCTTAGCCTCCGGCCGACCGGCCTCGTGGGTAGACTTTTTGCCCTGGCCGTCCTTAGCCTCCAGGCGCCCGGCTCCAGGGTAGACCTGTTTTCCGTGCAGGCCTCAGCCTCCAGGCGCCCAGTTCGGGGTAGACCTGTTTCCCTGCACAGCCTCGGACTCCAGAAGCCAAGGCCCTGGGTAGACCTGTTGTCTTGGCCCCGTGTTGGCTTTCCTCCGCCCGGCCCCTGGGTAGACCTGTCTCCCTGTCCGGCCTTAGCCTCTGGTCGCCCGGCCCCTGGGTAGACCTGTTGCCCTGGCCGGCCTCGGCCTCCAGGCGCCGGGGCACAGGGTAGACCTGCTGTCCCCGGCGGGCCTCGGCCTCCAGGCGCCCAGTCCGTGGGTAGACCGGTTGTCGCCCTGGATGGCCTCGGACTCCAGGCGCCGGCGCCCTGGGTAGACCTGTTGTTTGGGCCTTGTGTTGGCTTTCCTCCGCCTGGCCCCCGGGTAGACCTGTCTCCCTGGCCGGCCTTAGCTTCCGGCAGACCGGACCATGGGTAGACCTGTTGTCCTGGCCGGCCTTGGCCTCCGGACGACAGGCCCTTGGGTAGACATGCTGTCCATGTCGTCCTTGGCCTCCGCCCGCCAGGCCCTGTGGGTAGACCTGTGTCCCTGGCAGGCCTTGGCCTCCAGGCACCGGGGCCCTGGGTTGACCTGCTGTCTCGGCCCTGCCTTGGCTTACCTCTGCTCGGCCCTTGTGTAGACCTGTTGCCCTGGCCGGCCTCGGCCTCCAGGCGCCGGGGCACAGGGTAGACCTGCTGTCCCCGGCGGGCCTCGGCCTCCAGGCGCCGGGACCGTGGGGAGACCTGCTGCCCATGCCGGCCTTAGCCTCTGGCCGACCGGCCCGTGGGTAGACCTGCTGTGCTGGCCGGCCTTAGCCTCCGGCCACCCGGCCCCTGGGAAGACCTGTTGCCCTGGCCGGCCTCAGCCGCAAGTGCCGGGCCCCTGGGTAGACCTGTTGTCCCCCGCCGGCCTCGGCCTCCGCCTGCCCAGCTTGTGGGTAGCCCTGTTGTCTCGGCCCCGTCTTGGCTTTCCTCTGCCCGTCCAGTGGGTCGACCTGTTGCCCTGGCCGGCCTCGGCCTGCGGCCGACAGGCCCGATGGTAGACCTGTTGGCCTGGCCGGCCTCGGCCTCCGCCTGCCTGGCTTGTGGGTAGACCTGTTGTCCTGGCCGGCCCTAGCCTCCGGTTGCCCGGTCCCTGGGTAGACCTGTGGCCCTGGCCGGACTCGGCCTCCAGGCGCCGGGTCTCTGGGTAGACAGGTTGCCCTTGCCGGCCTTAGCCTCCGGCGGGCCGGCCCATGGGTAGACCTGGTGTCATGGCCGGCCTAAGCCCCAGGGGCCGGGTGGCCGGAAGATAAGGCCGGCCAGCACAGCAGGTCTATCCACAGGCCGGTCGGCCAGAGTCTAAGGCCGGCATGGGCAACAAGTCTCCCCATGGTCCCGGCGCCTGGAGGCCGAGGCCCGCCGGGGACAACAGGTCAACGAAGGGTCCAGGCGCCTGGAGGCCGAATCCGGACAGGACAACAGGTCTACCCAGGGGCACAGCGCCTGAAGGCCGAGGCTGGCCAGGGCAACAGGTCTACCCACGGAACCGGGCAGCCGGAGGCTAAGGCCGTCCAGGACAACAGGTCGACGCATGAGCCGGGCGGAAGTAAGCGAAGACAGGGCCGAGAAAACAGGTCTACCCAGGGCCCCGGCACCTGGAGGCCGCAGTCTGCCAGGGACACAGGTCTACCCAGCGGGCCAGGCGGCCGGAGGCTAAGGCCGGCCAGGACAACAGGTCTACCCACAAGCCAGGCAGGCAGAGGCCGTGGCCGGCCAGGCCAACAGTTCTACCAATGGGCCTGTCGGCCGCAGGCCGAGGCCGGCCAGGGCAGCAGGTCTACCCACAGGCCAGTCGTAGGTAAGCCAAGACGGGGCCGAGACGACAGGTCTACCCACAAGCCGGGCAGGCAGAGGCTGAGGCCGGCGGGGGACAACAGGTCTACCCAGGGGCCCGGCGCCTGGCGTCCAAGGTTGGCCTTAGCCTCCGGCCAACCAGCTCCGTTGGTAGACCTGTTGCCCTGGCTTGCCTTGGCCGTCAGGCACCGGGCCCCTGGGTACACCTGTTGTCCTCACCGGCCTCGGCCTCCGGCCGCCAGGCCCGTGGGTATACCTGCTGTCTCGGGCCCCTTCTTGGCTACCTCCGCCCGGCCCATGGGTAGACCTGTTGTCTTGGGCCCCATTTTGGCTTACCTCTGCCCACTCCCGTGGTAGACTTGTTGCCTTGGTTTGCCTTGGCCTCTGGCCGACCGGCCCATGGGTAGACCTGTTGTCCTGGCCGGCCTTAGCCTCCAGCCGCCCGGCCCGTGGGTAGACCTGTTGTCCTGGCCGGCCTTGGCCTCCGGCCGACGGGCCCTTGGGTAGGCCTGTTGTCCATGTCGTCCTTGGCCTCCGCCCGCCAGGCCCTGTGGGTAGACCTGTGTCCCTGGCAGGCCTTGGCCTCCAGGCACCGGGGCCCTGGGTTGACCTGCTGTCTCGGCCCTGTCTTGGCTTACCTCTGCTCGGCCCTTGGGTAGACCTGTTGCCATGGCCTTCCATAGCCTCCGGCAGAGCGGCCTCGTGGGTAAACCTGTTGTTCTGGCCGGCATTAGCCTCTGGCCGCATAACGCCTGGGTAGACCTGTTGTCCTGGCCGGCCTCGGCCTCCAGGCGCCAGGCCCGTGGGTAGACCTGTTGAGCTGGCCGGCCTTAGCCGGCGGCCGACTAGCCCCTGGGTAGACCGTTTACCATGTCCGGACTCGGCATTCAGGCGCCGGGCCCGTGTGTAGACCTGTTGTGCCCGGCCGGACTCGGGCTCCAGGCGCCGTGACCGTGAGTCGACCTGTTGTCCTGGCTGGCCTTAGCCTCCGGCCACCCAGTTCCATGGGTAGACCTGTTGCACTGGCCGGCCTCGGCCTTCATGCACCGGGCCCCTGGGTAGACCTTTTGTCCCCGGCCGGCCTCGGCCTTTGCCTGCCCGGCTTGTGGGTAGCCCTGTTGTCTTGGCCCCGTCTTGGCTTAGGTCCGCCCGGCCCGTGGGTAGACCTGTTGCCCTGGCCAGCATTGCCATCCGGTTGACCGGCCCGTGGGTAGACCTGTTGTCCTTGCCGGCCTTAGCCTCCGGCCACCCGGACCGTGGGTAGACCTGTTTCCCTGGCCGTCCTTAGCCTCCAGGCGTCCGGCTCCAGGGAAGACGTGTTGTCCTGGCAGGCCTCAGCCTCCGGTCGCCCGGCCCCTGGGTAGACCTGTTTCCCTGGCCGGCCTCGGCGTCAAGGCGACGAGCCTCTCTGTAGACATGTTGCCCTTGCCGGCCTTAGCCTCTGGCCACCCGGCCCGTGGGTAGACCTTTTGCCCTGGCTGGTCTTAGCCTCCAGGCTCCCGGCCTCCGGGTAGACCTGTTTCCCTGAAAGGCCTCAGCCTCCAGGCGCCCAGTTCATGGGTAGACCTGTTGCCCTGGCCGGCCTCGGCCTCCAGGCGCCGGGGCACAGGGTAGACCTGCTGTCCCCGGCGGGCCTCGGCCTCCAGGCGCCGGGACCGTGGGGAGACCTGCTGCCCATGCCGGCCTTAGCCTCTGGCCGACCGGCCCGTGGGTAGACCTGCTGTGCTGGCCGGCCTTAGCCTCCGGCCACCCGGCCCCTGGGAAGACCTGTTGCCCTGGCCGGCCTCAGCCGCAAGTGCCGGGCCCCTGGGTAGACCTGTTGTCCCCCGCCGGCCTCGGCCTCCGCCTGCCCAGCTTGTGGGTAGCCCTGTTGTCTCGGCCCCGTCTTGGCTTTCCTTTGCCCGTCCAGTGGGTCGACCTGTTGCCCTGGCCGGCCTCGACCTGCGGCCGACAGGCCCGATGGTAGACCTGTTGGCCTGGCCGGCCTCGGCCTCCGCCTGCCTGGCTTGTGGGTAGACCTGTTGTCCTGGCCAGCCCTAGCCTCCGGTTGCCCGGTCCCTGGGTAGACCTGTGGCCCTGGCCGGACTCGGCCTCCAGGCGCCGGGTCTCTGGGTAGACAGGTTGCCCTTGCCGGCCTTAGCCTCCGGCGGGCCGGCCCATGGGTAGACCTGGTGTCATGGCCGGCCTAAGCCCCAGGGGCCGGGTGGCCGGAAGATAAGGCCGGCCAGCACAGCAGGTCTATCCACAGGCCGGTCGGCCAGAGTCTAAGGCCGGCATGGGCAACAAGTCTCCCCATGGTCCCGGCGCCTGGAGGCCGAGGCCTGCCGGGGACAACAGGTCAACGAAGGGTCCAGGCGCCTGGAGGCCGAATCCGGACAGGACAACAGGTCTACCCAGGGGCATAGCGCCTGAAGGCCGAGGCTGGCCAGGGCAACAGGTCTACCCATGGAACCGGGCAGCCGGAGGCTAAGGCCGTCCAGGACAACAGGTCGACGCACGAGCCGGGCGGAAGTAAGCGAAGACAGGGCCGAGAAAACAGGTCTACCCAGGGCCCCGGCACCTGGAGGCCGCAGTCTGCCAGGGACACAGGTCTACCCAGCGGGCCAGGCGGCCGGAGGCTAAGGCAGGCCAGGACAACCGGTCTACCCACGGGCCGGTCGGCGGAGGCCAAGGCCGGCCAGGACAACAGGTCTACCCACAAGCCAGGCAGGCAGAGGCCGTGGCCGGCCAGGCCAACAGGTCTACCAATGGGCCTGTCGGCCGCAGGCCGAGGCCGGCCAGGGCAGCAGGTCTACCCACAGGCCAGTCGTAGGTAAGCCAAGACGGGGCCGAGACGACAGGTCTACCCACAAGCCGGGCAGGCAGAGGCTGAGGCCGGCGGGGGACAACAGGTCTACCCAGGGGCCTGGCGCCTGGCGTCCAAGGCCGGCCTTAGCCTCCGGCCAACCAGCTCCGTTGGTAGACCTGTTGCCCTGGCTTGCCTTGGCCGTCAGGCACCGGGCCCCTGGGTACACCTGTTGTCCTCACCGGCCTCGGCCTCCGGCCGCCAGGCCCGTGGGTATACCTGTTGTCTCGGGCCCCTTCTTGGCTACCTCCGCCCGGCCCATGGGTAGACCTGTTGTCTTGGGCCCCATTTTGGCTTACCTCTGCCCACTCCCGTGGGTAGACCTGTTGCCTTGGTTGGCCTTGGCCTCTGGCCAACCGGCCCATGGGTAGACCTGTTGCACTGGCCGGCCTCAGCCGCAAGTGCCGGGCCCCTGGGTAGACCTGTTGTTCCCCGCCGGCCTCGGCCTCTGCCTGCCCGGCTTGTGGGTAGCCCTGTTGTCTCGGCCCCGTCTTGGATTTCCTCTGCCCGGCCCGTGGGTGGACCTGTTGCCCTGGCCGGCCTCGACCTGCGGCCGACAGGCCCGATGGTAGACCTGTCGGCCTGGCCGGCCTCGGCCTCCGCCTGCCTGGCTTGTGGGTAGACCGGTTGTCCTGGCCGGCCCTAGCCTCCGGTTGCCCAGTCCCTGGGTAGACCTGTGGCCCTGGCCGGACTCGGCCTCCAGGCGCCGGGTCTCTGGGTAGACAGGTTGCCCTTGCCGGCCTTAGCCTCCGGCGGCCCGGCCCATGGGTAGACCTGGTGTCATGGCCGGCCTAAGCCCCAGGGGCCGGGTGGCCGGAAGATAAGGCCGGCCAGCACAGCAAGTCTATCCACAGGCCGGTCGGCCAGAGTCTAAGGCCGGCATGGGCAACAAGTCTCCCCATGGTCCCGGCGCCTGGAGGCCGAGGCCCGCCGGGGACAACAGGTCAACGAAGGGTCCAGGCGCCTGGAGGCCGAATCCGGACAGGACAACAGGTCTACCCAGGGGCACAGCGCCTGAAGGCCGAGGCTGGCCAGGGCAACAGGTCTACCCACGGAACCGGGCAGCCGGAGGCTAAGGCCGTCCAGGACAACAGGTCGACGCATGAGCCGGGCGGAAGTAAGCGAAGACAGGGCCGAGAAAACAGGTCTACCCAGGGCCCCGGCACCTGGAGGCCGCAGTCTGCCAGGGACACAGGTCTACCCAGCGGGCCAAGCGGCCGGAGGCTAAGGCCGGCCAGGACAACCGGTCTACCCACGGGCCGGTCGGCCGGAGGCCAAGGCCGGCCAGGACAACAGGTCTACCCACAAGCCAGGCAGGCAGAGGCCGTGGCCGGCCAGGCCAACAGGTCTACCAATGGGCCTGTCGGCCGCAGGCCGAGGCCGGCCAGGGCAGCAGGTCTACCCACAGGCCAGTCGTAGGTAAGCCAAGACGGGGCCGAGGCGACAGGTCTACCCACAAGCCGGGCAGGCAGAGGCTGAGGCCGGCGGGGGACAACAGGTCTACCCAGGGGCCCGGCGCCTGGCGTCCAAGGCCGGCCTTAGCCTCCGGCCAACCAGCTCCGTTGGTAGACCTGTTACCCTGGCTTGCCTCGGCCGTCAGGCGCCGGGCCCCTGGGTAGACCTGTTGTCCTCACCGGCCTCGGCCTCCGGCCGCCAGGCCCGTGGGTATACCTGTTGTCTCGGGCCCCTTCTTGGCTACCTCCGCCCGGCCCATGGGTAGACCTGTTGTCTTGGGCCCCATTTTGGCTTACATCTGCCCACTCCCATGGTAGACTTGTTGCCTTGGTTTGCCTTGGCCTCTGGCTGACTGGCCCATGGGTAGACCTGTTGTCCTGGCCGGCCTTAGCCTCCAGCCGCCCGGCCCGTGGGTAGACCTGTTGTCCTGGCCGGCCTTGGCCTCCGGCCGACGGGCCCTTGGGTAGGCCTGTTGTCCATGTCGTCCTTGGCCTCCGCCTGCCAGGCCCTGTGGGTAGACCTGTGTCCCTGGCAGGCCTTGGCCTCCAGGCACCGGGGCCCTGGGTTGACCTGCTGTCTCGGCCCTGTCTTGGCTTACCTCTGCTCGGCCCTTGGGTAGACCTGTTGCCATGGCCTTCCATAGCCTCCGGCAGAGCGGCCTCGTGGGTAAACCTGTTGTTCTGGCCGGCCTTAGCCTCTGGCCGCATAACGCCTGGGTAGACCTGTTGTCCTGGCCGGCCTCGGCCTCCAGGCGCCAGGCCCGTGGGTAGACCTGTTGAGCTGGCCGGCCTTAGCCGGCGGCCGACTAGCCCCTGGGTAGACCGTTTACCATGTCCGGACTCGGCATTCAGGCGCCGGGCCCGTGTGTAGACCTGTTGTGCCCGGCCGGACTCGGGCTCCAGGCGTCGTGACCGTGAGTCGACCTGTTGTCCTGGCTGGCCTTAGCCTCCGGCCGCCCAGTTCCATGGGTAGACCTGTTGCACTGGCCGGCCTCGGCCTTCATGCACCGGGTCCCTGGGTAGACCTTTTGTCCCCGGCCGGCCTCGGCCTTTGCCTGCCCGGCTTGTGGGTAGCCCTGTTGTCTTGGCCCCGTCTTGGCTTAGGTCCGCCCGGCCCGTGGGTAGACCTGTTGCCCTGGCCAGCATTGCCATCCGGTTGACCGGCCCGTGGGTAGACCTGTTGTCCTTGCCGGCCTTAGCCTCCGGCCACCCGGACCGTGGGTAGACCTGTTTCCCTGGCCGTCCTTAGCCTCCAGGCGTCCGGCTCCAGGGAAGACGTGTTGTCCTGGCAGGCCTCAGCCTCCGGTCGCCCGGCCCCTGGGTAGACCTGTTTCCCTGGCCGGCCTCGGCGTCAAGGCGACGAGCCTCTCTGTAGACATGTTGCCCTTGCCGGCCTTAGCCTCCGGCCACCCGGCCCGTGGGTAGACCTTTTGCCCTGGCTGGTCTTAGCCTCCAGGCTCCCGGCCTCCAGCTAGACCTGTTTCCCTGAAAGGCCTCAGCCTCCAGGCGCCCAGTTCATGGGTAGACCTGTTGCCCTGGATGGCCTCGGACTCCAGACGCAAAGGTCCTGGGTAGGCCTGTTATCTGGGCCCCGTCTTAGCTTACCTCCGCCCGGTCCCTTGGTAGACCTGTCTCCCTGTCTGGCCTTAGCCTCCGTCTGCCCGGCACCTGGGTAGACCTATTTCCCTGGCCGGCCTCGGCTGCCAGGTGCCGGGGCCCAGGGTAGACCTGTTGTCCCCGTCTGGCCTCAGCCTCCGCCTGCCCGGCTTGTGGGTAGACCTGTCATCTCGGCCCCGTCTTGGCTTACCTATGACCGGCCCATGGTCAGACATGTTGTCCTTGCCGGCCTTAGCCTCCGGCCACCCAGCCCGTGGGTAGACCTGTTTTCCTGGTCGGCCTTGTCCTCCGTCCGCCCAGCTCCGTTGGTAGACCTGTTGCCCTGGCTTGACTCGGCCGTCAGGCGCCGGGCCGCTGGGTAGACCTGCTGTCCCTGGCTGGCCTTGGCCTCCGCCTGCCCGGCTTGGGGGTAGACCTGTCGTCTCAGGCCCGTCTTGGCTTACCTACGCTCGGCCCGTGGGTAGACCTCTTGCCCTGGCCAGCCTCGGCCTTCAGGCGCTGGGCCCGTGGGTAGATTTGTTGTCCTGGCCGGGTTTGGCCTCCAGGCACCGGGACCCTTCGTAGACCTGTTGTCCCCGGCCGGACTCGGCCTCCAGGCGCCGGGTTGCTGGGTAGACCAGTTGCCATGGCCGGCCTCGGCCTCCAGGCACGGGGGCCCAGGGTAGACCTGCTGTCCTCGGCGGGCCTCGGCCTCCAGGCGGCGGGACCGTGGGGAGAGCTGTTGCCCATGCCGGCCTTAGCCTCTGGCCGACTGGCCCATGGGTAGACATGTTGCCCTTGCCGGCCTCAGCCTCCAGGCGCCCAGTCTGTGGGTACATCTGGTACCCTGGATGGCCTCGGACTCCAGGCGCCGGGGCCCTGGGTAGACCTGTTGTCTGGGCCTCTTGTTGGCTTTCCTCCACCTGGCCCCCGGGTAGACCTGTCTCCCTGGCCGGCCTTAGCCTCCAGCCAACCGGCCCCTGGGTAGACCTGTTGTCCTGGCCGGCCTTGGCCTCTGGCCAACCGGCCCTTGTGTAGACCTGTTGTCCCTGTCGTCCTTGGCCTCCGCCCGCCAGGCCCTGTGGGTAGACCTGTGTCCCTGGCGGGCCTTGGCCTCCAGGCACCGGTGCCCTGGGTTGACCTGTTGTCTCGGCCCTGTCTTGGCTTACCTCTGCTCAGCCCTTGGGTAGACCTGTTGCCATGGCCTTCCTTAGCCTCCGGCCGACCGGCCTCGTGGGTAGACTTTTTGCCCTGGCCGTCCTTAGCCTCCAGGCGCCCGGCTCCAGGGTAGACCTGTTGTCCGTGCAGGCCTCAGCCTCCAGGCGCCCAGTTCGGGGTAGACCTGTTTCTCTGCACAGCCTCGGACTCCAGACGCCAAGGCCCTGGGTAGACCTGTTGTCTTGGCCCCGTGTTGGCTTTCCTCCGCCCGGCCCCTGGGTAGACCTGTCTCCCTGTCCGGCCTTAGCCTCTGGTCGCCCGGCCCCTGGGTAGACCTGTTGCCCTGGCCGGCCTCGGCCTCCAGGCGCCGGGGCACAGGGTAGACCTGCTGTCCCCGGCGGGCCTCGGCCTCCAGGCGCCCAGTCCGTGGGTAGACCGGTTGTCGCCCTGGATGGCCTCGGACTCCAGGCGCCGGCGCCCTGGGTAGACCTGTTGTTTGGGCCTTGTGTTGGCTTTCCTCCGCCTGGCCCCCGGGTAGACCTGTCTCCCTGGCCGGCCTTAGCTTCCGGCAGACCGGACCATGGGTAGACCTGTTGTCCTGGCCGGCCTTGGCCTCCGGACGACAGGCCCTTGGGTAGACATGCTGTCCATGTCGTCCTTGGCCTCCGCCCGCCAGGCCCTGTGGGTAGACCTGTGTCCCTGGCAGGCCTTGGCCTCCAGGCACCGGGGCCCGGGGTTGACCTGCTGTCTCGGCCCTGCCTTGGCTTACCTCTGCTCGGCCCTTGTGTAGACCTGTTGCCCTGGCCGGCCTCGGCATCCAGGCGCCGGGGCACAGGGTAGACCTGCTGTCCCCGGCGGGCCTCGGCCTCCAGGCGCCGGGACCGTGGGGAGACCTGCTGCCCATGCCGGCCTTAGCCTCTGGCCGACCGGCCCGTGGGTAGACCTGCTGTGCTGGCCGGCCTTAGCCTCCGGCCACCCGGCCCCTGGGAAGACCTGTTGCCCTGGCCGGCCTCAGCCGCAAGTGCCGGGCCCCTGGGTAGACCTGTTGTCCCCCGCCGGCCTCGGCCTCCGCCTGCCCAGCTTGTGGGTAGCCCTGTTGTCTCGGCCCCGTCTTGGCTTTCCTCTGCCCGTCCAGTGGGTCGACCTGTTGCCCTGGCCGGCCTCGGCCTGCGGCCGACAGGCCCGATGGTAGACCTGTTGGCCTGGCCGGCCTCGGCCTCCGCCTGCCTGGCTTGTGGGTAGACCTGTTGTCCTGGCCGGCCCTAGCCTCCGGTTGCCCGGTCCCTGGGTAGACCTGTGGCCCTGGCCGGACTCGGCCTCCAGGCGCCGGGTCTCTGGGTAGACAGGTTGCCCTTGCCGGCCTTAGCCTCCGGCGGGCCGGCCCATGGGTAGACCTGGTGTCATGGCCGGCCTAAGCCCCAGGGGCCGGGTGGCCGGAAGATAAGGCCGGCCAGCACAGCAGGTCTATCCACAGGCCGGTCGGCCAGAGTCTAAGGCCGGCATGGGCAACAAGTCTCCCCATGGTCCCGGCGCCTGGAGGCCGAGGCCCGCCGGGGACAACAGGTCAACGAACGGTCCAGGCGCCTGGAGGCCGAATCCGGACAGGACAACAGGTCTACCCAGGGGCACAGCGCCTGAAGGCCGAGGCTGGCCAGGGCAACAGGTCTACCCACGGAACCGGGCAGCCGGAGGCTAAGGCCGTCCAGGACAACAGGTCGACGCATGAGCCGGGCGGAAGTAAGCGAAGACAGGGCCGAGAAAACAGGTCTACCCAGGGCCCCGGCACCTGGAGGCCGCAGTCTGCCAGGGACACAGGTCTACCCAGCGGGCCAGGCGGCCGGAGGCTAAGGCCGGCCAGGACAACAGGTCTACCCACAAGCCAGGCAGGCAGAGGCCGTGGCCGGCCAGGCCAACAGTTCTACCAATGGGCCTGTCGGCCGCAGGCCGAGGCCGGCCAGGGCAGCAGGTCTACCCACAGGCCAGTCGTAGGTAAGCCAAGACGGGGCCGAGACGACAGGTCTACCCACAAGCCGGGCAGGCAGAGGCTGAGGCCGGCGGGGGACAACAGGTCTACCCAGGGGCCCGGCGCCTGGCGTCCAAGGTTGGCCTTAGCCTCCGGCCAACCAGCTCCGTTGGTAGACCTGTTGCCCTGGCTTGCCTTGGCCGTCAGGCACCGGGCCCCTGGGTACACCTGTTGTCCTCACCGGCCTCGGCCTCCGGCCGCCAGGCCCGTGGGTATACCTGCTGTCTCGGGCCCCTTCTTGGCTACCTCCGCCCGGCCCATGGGTAGACCTGTTGTCTTGGGCCCCATTTTGGCTTACCTCTGCCCACTCCCGTGGTAGACTTGTTGCCTTGGTTTGCCTTGGCCTCTGGCCGACCGGCCCATGGGTAGACCTGTTGTCCTGGCCGGCCTTAGCCTCCAGCCGCCCGGCCCGTGGGTAGACCTGTTGTCCTGGCCGGCCTTGGCCTCCGGCCGACGGGCCCTTGGGTAGGCCTGTTGTCCATGTCGTCCTTGGCCTCCGCCCGCCAGGCCCTGTGGGTAGACCTGTGTCCCTGGCAGGCCTTGGCCTCCAGGCACCGGGGCCCTGGGTTGACCTGCTGTCTCGGCCCTGTCTTGGCTTACCTCTGCTCGGCCCTTGGGTAGACCTGTTGCCATGGCCTTCCATAGCCTCCGGCAGAGCGGCCTCGTGGGTAAACCTGTTGTTCTGGCCGGCATTAGCCTCTGGCCGCATAACGCCTGGGTAGACCTGTTGTCCTGGCCGGCCTCGGCCTCCAGGCGCCAGGCCCGTGGGTAGACCTGTTGAGCTGGCCGGCCTTAGCCGGCGGCCGACTAGCCCCTGGGTAGACCGTTTACCATGTCCGGACTCGGCATTCAGGCGCCGGGCCCGTGTGTAGACCTGTTGTGCCCGGCCGGACTCGGGCTCCAGGCGCCGTGACCGTGAGTCGACCTGTTGTCCTGGCTGGCCTTAGCCTCCGGCCGCCCAGTTCCATGGGTAGACCTGTTGCACTGGCCGGCCTCGGCCTTCATGCACCGGGCCCCTGGGTAGACCTTTTGTCCCCGGCCGGCCTCGGCCTTTGCCTGCCCGGCTTGTGGGTAGCCCTGTTGTCTTGGCCCCGTCTTGGCTTAGGTCCGCCCGGCCCGTGGGTAGACCTGTTGCCCTGGCCAGCATTGCCATCCGGTTGACCGGCCCGTGGGTAGACCTGTTGTCCTTGCCGGCCTTAGCCTCCGGCCACCCGGACCGTGGGTAGACCTGTTTCCCTGGCCGTCCTTAGCCTCCAGGCGTCCGGCTCCAGGGAAGACGTGTTGTCCTGGCAGGCCTCAGCCTCCGGTCGCCCGGCCCCTGGGTAGACCTGTTTCCCTGGCCGGCCTCGGCGTCAAGGCGACGAGCCTCTCTGTAGACATGTTGCCCTTGCCGGCCTTAGCCTCTGGCCACCCGGCCCGTGGGTAGACCTTTTGCCCTGGCTGGTCTTAGCCTCCAGGCTCCCGGCCTCCGGGTAGACCTGTTTCCCTGAAAGGCCTCAGCCTCCAGGCGCCCAGTTCATGGGTAGACCTGTTGCCCTGGCCGGCCTCGGCCTCCAGGCGCCGGGGCACAGGGTAGACCTGCTGTCCCCGGCGGGCCTCGGCCTCCAGGCGCCGGGACCGTGGGGAGACCTGCTGCCCATGCCGGCCTTAGCCTCTGGCCGACTGGCCCATGGGTAGACATGCTGCCCTTGCCGGCCGCAGCCTCCAGGCGCCCAGTCTGTGGGTACATCTGGTACCCTGGATGGCCTCGGACTCCAGGCGCCGGGGGCCCTGGGTAGACCTGTTGTCTGGGCCTCGTGTTGGCTTTCCTCCACCTGGCCCCCCGGGTAGACCTGTCTCCCTGGCCGGCCTTAGCCTCCAGCCAACCGGCCCCTGGGTAGACCTGTTGTCCTGGCCGGCCTTGGCCTCTGGCCAACCGGCCCTTGTGTAGACCTGTTGTCCCTGTCGTCCTTGGCCTCCGCCCGCCAGGCCCTGTGGGTAGACCTGTGTCCCTGGCGGGCCTTGGCCTCCAGGCACCGGTGCCCTGGGTTGACCTGTTGTCTCGGCCCTGTCTTGGCTTACCTCTGCTTGGCCCTTGGGTAGACCTGTTGCCATGGCCTTCCTTAGCCTCCGGCCGACCGGCCTCGTGGGTAGACTTTTTGCCCTGGCCGTCCTTAGCCTCCAGGCGCCCGGCTCCAGGGTAGACCTGTTGTCCGTGCAGGCCTCAGCCTCCAGGCGCCCAGTTCGGGGTAGACCTGTTTCTCTGCACAGCCTCGGACTCCAGACGCCAAGGCCCTGGGTAGACCTGTTGTCTTGGCCCCGTGTTGGCTTTCCTCCGCCCGGCCCCTGGGTAGACCTGTCTCCCTGTCCGGCCTTAGCCTCTGGTCGCCCGGCCCCTGGGTAGACCTGTTGCCCTGGCCGGCCTCGGCCTCCAGGCGCCGGGGCACAGGGTAGACCTGCTGTCCCCGGCGGGCCTCGGCCTCCAGGCGCCCAGTCCGTGGGTAGACCGGTTGTCGCCCTGGATGGCCTCGGACTCCAGGCGCCGGCGCCCTGGGTAGACCTGTTGTTTGGGCCTTGTGTTGGCTTTCCTCCGCCTGGCCCCCGGGTAGACCTGTCTCCCTGGCCGGCCTTAGCTTCCGGCAGACCGGACCATGGGTAGACCTGTTGTCCTGGCCGGCCTTGGCCTCCGGACGACAGGCCCTTGGGTAGACATGCTGTCCATGTCGTCCTTGGCCTCCGCCCGCCAGGCCCTGTGGGTAGACCTGTGTCCCTGGCAGGCCTTGGCCTCCAGGCACCGGGGCCCTGGGTTGACCTGCTGTCTCGGCCCTGCCTTGGCTTACCTCTGCTCGGCCCTTGTGTAGACCTGTTGCCCTGGCCGGCCTCGGCCTCCAGGCGCCGGGGCACAGGGTAGACCTGCTGTCCCCGGCGGGCCTCGGCCTCCAGGCGCCGGGACCGTGGGGAGACCTGCTGCCCATGCCGGCCTTAGCCTCTGGCCGACCGGCCCGTGGGTAGACCTGCTGTGCTGGCCGGCCTTAGCCTCCGGCCACCCGGCCCCTGGGAAGACCTGTTGCCCTGGCCGGCCTCAGCCGCAAGTGCCGGGCCCCTGGGTAGACCTGTTGTCCCCCGCCGGCCTCGGCCTCCGCCTGCCCAGCTTGTGGGTAGCCCTGTTGTCTCGGCCCCGTCTTGGCTTTCCTCTGCCCGTCCAGTGGGTCGACCTGTTGCCCTGGCCGGCCTCGGCCTGCGGCCGACAGGCCCGATGGTAGACCTGTTGGCCTGGCCGGCCTCGGCCTCCGCCTGCCTGGCTTGTGGGTAGACCTGTTGTCCTGGCCGGCCCTAGCCTCCGGTTGCCCGGTCCCTGGGTAGACCTGTGGCCCTGGCCGGACTCGGCCTCCAGGCGCCGGGTCTCTGGGTAGACAGGTTGCCCTTGCCGGCCTTAGCCTCCGGCGGGCCGGCCCATGGGTAGACCTGGTGTCATGGCCGGCCTAAGCCCCAGGGGCCGGGTGGCCGGAAGATAAGGCCGGCCAGCACAGCAGGTCTATCCACAGGCCGGTCGGCCAGAGTCTAAGGCCGGCATGGGCAACAAGTCTCCCCATGGTCCCGGCGCCTGGAGGCCGAGGCCCGCCGGGGACAACAGGTCAACGAAGGGTCCAGGCGCCTGGAGGCCGAATCCGGACAGGACAACAGGTCTACCCAGGGGCACAGCGCCTGAAGGCCGAGGCTGGCCAGGGCAACAGGTCTACCCACGGAACCGGGCAGCCGGAGGCTAAGGCCGTCCAGGACAACAGGTCGACGCATGAGCCGGGCGGAAGTAAGCGAAGACAGGGCCGAGAAAACAGGTCTACCCAGGGCCCCGGCACCTGGAGGCCGCAGTCTGCCAGGGACACAGGTCTACCCAGCGGGCCAGGCGGCCGGAGGCTAAGGCCGGCCAGGACAACAGGTCTACCCACAAGCCAGGCAGGCAGAGGCCGTGGCCGGCCAGGCCAACAGTTCTACCAATGGGCCTGTCGGCCGCAGGCCGAGGCCGGCCAGGGCAGCAGGTCTACCCACAGGCCAGTCGTAGGTAAGCCAAGACGGGGCCGAGACGACAGGTCTACCCACAAGCCGGGCAGGCAGAGGCTGAGGCCGGCGGGGGACAACAGGTCTACCCAGGGGCCCGGCGCCTGGCGTCCAAGGTTGGCCTTAGCCTCCGGCCAACCAGCTCCGTTGGTAGACCTGTTGCCCTGGCTTGCCTTGGCCGTCAGGCACCGGGCCCCTGGGTACACCTGTTGTCCTCACCGGCCTCGGCCTCCGGCCGCCAGGCCCGTGGGTATACCTGCTGTCTCGGGCCCCTTCTTGGCTACCTCCGCCCGGCCCATGGGTAGACCTGTTGTCTTGGGCCCCATTTTGGCTTACCTCTGCCCACTCCCGTGGTAGACTTGTTGCCTTGGTTTGCCTTGGCCTCTGGCCGACCGGCCCATGGGTAGACCTGTTGTCCTGGCCGGCCTTAGCCTCCAGCCGCCCGGCCCGTGGGTAGACCTGTTGTCCTGGCCGGCCTTGGCCTCCGGCCGACGGGCCCTTGGGTAGGCCTGTTGTCCATGTCGTCCTTGGCCTCCGCCCGCCAGGCCCTGTGGGTAGACCTGTGTCCCTGGCAGGCCTTGGCCTCCAGGCACCGGGGCCCTGGGTTGACCTGCTGTCTCGGCCCTGTCTTGGCTTACCTCTGCTCGGCCCTTGGGTAGACCTGTTGCCATGGCCTTCCATAGCCTCCGGCAGAGCGGCCTCGTGGGTAAACCTGTTGTTCTGGCCGGCATTAGCCTCTGGCCGCATAACGCCTGGGTAGACCTGTTGTCCTGGCCGGCCTCGGCCTCCAGGCGCCAGGCCCGTGGGTAGACCTGTTGAGCTGGCCGGCCTTAGCCGGCGGCCGACTAGCCCCTGGGTAGACCGTTTACCATGTCCGGACTCGGCATTCAGGCGCCGGGCCCGTGTGTAGACCTGTTGTGCCCGGCCGGACTCGGGCTCCAGGCGCCGTGACCGTGAGTCGACCTGTTGTCCTGGCTGGCCTTAGCCTCCGGCCGCCCAGTTCCATGGGTAGACCTGTTGCACTGGCCGGCCTCGGCCTTCATGCACCGGGCCCCTGGGTAGACCTTTTGTCCCCGGCCGGCCTCGGCCTTTGCCTGCCCGGCTTGTGGGTAGCCCTGTTGTCTTGGCCCCGTCTTGGCTTAGGTCCGCCCGGCCCGTGGGTAGACCTGTTGCCCTGGCCAGCATTGCCATCCGGTTGACCGGCCCGTGGGTAGACCTGTTGTCCTTGCCGGCCTTAGCCTCCGGCACCCGGACCGTGGGTAGACCTGTTTCCCTGGCCGTCCTTAGCCTCCAGGCGTCCGGCTCCAGGGAAGACGTGTTGTCCTGGCAGGCCTCAGCCTTCCGGTCGCCCGGCCCCTGGGTAGACCTGTTTCCCTGGCCGGCCTCGGCGTCAAGGCGACGAGCCTCTCTGTAGACATGTTGCCCTTGCCGGCCTTAGCCTCTGGCCACCCGGCCCGTGGGTAGACCTTTTGCCCTGGCTGGTCTTAGCCTCCAGGCTCCCGGCCTCCGGGTAGACCTGTTTCCCTGAAAGGCCTCAGCCTCCAGGCGCCCAGTTCATGGGTAGACCTGTTGCCCTGGCCGGCCTCGGCCTCCAGGCGCCGGGGCACAGGGTAGACCTGCTGTCCCCGGCGGGCCTCGGCCTCCAGGCGCCGGGACCGTGGGGAGACCTGCTGCCCATGCCGGCCTTAGCCTCTGGCCGACCGGACCCGTGGGTAGACCTGCTGTGCTGGCCGGCCTTAGCCTCCGGCCACCCGGCCCCTGGGAAGACCTGTTGCCCTGGCCGGCCTCAGCCGCAAGTGCCGGGCCCCTGGGTAGACCTGTTGTCCCCCGCCGGCCTCGGCCTCCGCCTGCCCAGCTTGTGGGTAGCCCTGTTGTCTCGGCCCCGTCTTGCTTTCCTTTGCCCGTCCAGTGGGTCGACCTGTTGCCCTGGCCGGCCTCGACCTGCGGCCGACAGGCCCGATGGTAGACCTGTGGCCTGGCCGGCCTCGGCCTCCGCCTGCCTGGCTTGTGGGTAGACCTGTTGTCCTGGCCGGCCCTAGCCTCCGGTTGCCCGGTCCCTGGGTAGACCTGTGGCCCTGGCCGGACTCGGCTCCAGGCGCCGGGTCTCTGGGTAGACAGGTTGCCCTTGCCGGCCTTAGCCTCCGGCGGGCCGGCCCATGGGTAGACCTGGTGTCATGGCCGGCCTAAGCCCCAGGGGCCGGGTGGCCGGAAGATAAGGCCGGCCAGCACAGCAGGTCTATCCACAGGCCGGTCGGCCAGAGTCTAAGGCCGGCATGGGCAACAAGTCTCCCCATGGTCCCGGCGCCTGGAGGCCGAGGCCTGCGGGGACAACAGGTCAACGAAGGGTCCAGGCGCCTGGAGGCCGAATCCGGACAGGACAACAGGTCTACCCAGGGGCATAGCGCCTGAAGGCCGAGGCTGGCCAGGGCAACAGGTCTACCCATGGAACCGGGCAGCCGGAGGCTAAGGCCGTCCAGGACAACAGGTCGACGCACGAGCCGGGCGGAAGTAAGCGAAGACAGGGCCGAGAAAACAGGTCTACCCAGGGCCCCGGCACCTGGAGGCCGCAGTCTGCCAGGGACACAGGTCTACCCAGCGGGCCAGGCGGCCGGAGGCTAAGGCAGGCCAGGACAACCGGTCTACCCACGGGCCGGTCGGCGGAGGCCAAGGCCGGCCAGGACAACAGGTCTACCCACAAGCCAGGCAGGCAGAGGCCGTGGCCGGCCAGGCCAACAGGTCTACCAATGGGCCTGTCGGCCGCAGGCCGAGGCCGGCCAGGGCAGCAGGTCTACCCACAGGCCAGTCGTAGGTAAGCCAAGACAGGGCCGAGACGACAGTCTACCCACAAGCCGGGCAGGCAGAGGCTGAGGCCGGCGGGGGACAACAGGTCTACCCAGGGGCCCGGCGCCTGGCGTCCAAGGCCGGCCTTAGCCTCCGGCCAACCAGCTCCGTTGGTAGACCTGTTGCCCTGGCTTGCCTTGGCCGTCAGGCACCGGGCCCCTGGGTACACCTGTTGTCCTCACCGGCCTCGGCCTCCGGCCGCCAGGCCCGTGGGTATACCTGTTGTCTCGGGCCCCTTCTTGGCTACCTCCGCCCGGCCCATGGGTAGACCTGTTGTCTTGGGCCCCATTTTGGCTTACCTCTGCCCACTCCCGTGGGTAGACCTGTTGCCTTGGTTGGCCTTGGCCTCTGGCCAACCGGCCCATGGGTAGACCTGTTGCACTGGCCGGCCTCAGCCGCAAGTGCCGGGCCCCTGGGTAGACCTGTTGTTCCCCGCCGGCCTCAGCCTCTGCCTGCCCGGCTTGTGGGTAGCCCTGTTGTCTCGGCCCCGTCTTGGATTTCCTCTGCCCGGCCCGTGGGTGGACCTGTTGCCCTGGCCGGCCTCGACCTGCGGCCGACAGGCCCGATGGTAGACCTGTCGGCCTGGCCGGCCTCGGCCTCCGCCTGCCTGGCTTGTGGTAGACCGGTTGTCCTGGCCGGCCCTAGCCTCCGGTTGCCAGTCCCTGGGTAGACCTGTGGCCCTGGCCGGACTCGGCCTCCAGGCGCCGGGTCTCTGGGTAGACAGGTTGCCCTTGCCGGCCTTAGCCTCCGGCGGCCCGGCCCATGGGTAGACCTGGTGTCATGGCCGGCCTAAGCCCCAGGGGCCGGGTGGCCGGAAGATAAGGCCGGCCAGCACAGCAAGTCTATCCACAGGCCGGTCGGCCAGAGTCTAAGGCCGGCATGGGCATACAAGTCTCCCCATGGTCCCGGCGCCTGGAGGCCGAGGCCCGCCGGGGACAACAGGTCAACGAAGGGTCCAGGCGCCTGGAGGCCGAATCCGGACAGGACAACAGGTCTACCAGGGGCACAGCGCCTGAAGGCCGAGGCTGGCCAGGGCAACAGGTCTACCCACGGAACCGGGCAGCCGGAGGCTAAGGCCGTCCAGGACAACAGGTCGACGCATGAGCCGGGCGGAAGTAAGCGAAGACAGGGCCGAGAAAACAGGTCTACCCAGGGCCCCGGCACCTGGAGGCCGCAGTCTGCCAGGGACACAGGTCTACCCCAGCGGGCCAAGCGGCCGGAGGCTAAGGCCGGCCAGGACAACCGGTCTACCCACGGGCCGGTCGGCCGGAGGCCAAGGCCGGCCAGGACAACAGGTCTACCCACAAGCCAGGCAGGCAGAGGCCGTGGCCGGCCAGGCCAACAGGTCTACCAATGGGCCTGTCGGCCGCAGGCCGAGGCCGGCCAGGGCAGCAGGTCTACCCACAGGCCAGTCGTAGGTAAGCCAAGACGGGGCCGAGGCGACAGGTCTACCCACAAGCCGGGCAGGCAGAGGCTGAGGCCGGCGGGGGACAACAGGTCTACCCAGGGGCCCGGCGCCTGGCGTCCAAGGCCGGCCTTAGCCTCCCGGCCAACCAGCTCCGTTGGTAGACCTGTTACCCTGGCTTGCCTCGCCGTCAGGCGCCGGGCCCCTGGGTAGACCTGTTGTCCTCACCGGCCTCGGCCTCCGGCCGCCAGGCCCGTGGGTATACCTGTTGTCTCGGGCCCCTTCTTGGCTACCTCCGCCCGGCCCATGGGTA
>NW_027100569.1:0-38706 GCF_031753505.1 Anomalospiza imberbis | reverse complement strand
TCCCAGGATTCTGGGGTGAATTCCTGGGATTTTGGTCCAATTCCCGGGATTTTTGGCCGATTCCCGGGATTTTGGGGTGAATTCCGGGGATTTGGGGCCGATTCCCAGGATTCTGGGGTGAATTCCTGGGATTTTGGTCCGATTCCCGGGATTTTGGGGCCAATTCCCGGGATTTTGGGGTGATTCCCGGGATTTTGGGGCCGATTCCCAGGATTTTGGTCCGATTCCCGGGATTTTGGGGCCAATTCCCAGGATTTCGGGGCCGATTCCCGGGATTTTGGTCCGATTCCCGGGATTTTGGGCCGATTCCCGGTATTTTGGGGCCGATTCCCGGGATTTGGGGCCGATTCCCAGGATTTTGGGGCCAATTCCCGGGATTTTGGTCTGATTCCCGGGATTTTGGGGCCGATTCCCGGAATTTTGGGGCCGATTCCCGTGATTTTGGGGTGAATTCCCGGGATTTTGGGGCCGATTCCCGTGATTTTGGTCCAATTCCCGGGATTTTGGGGTGAATCCCGGGATCTTTCCCTGCCAGGTCTCCAACTGGTTCGGGAACAAGCGCATCCGCTACAAGAAGAACATGGGCAAGTTCCAGGAGGAGGCGAGCGCCTACGCGGCCCGGAGCGCCGGGGAGGCCGCGGGCCAGCAGGGCCCCGGCCCCGGCTCGCCCGGCTCCGGTGAGAGCGGCTGGATCGCTAATTAACCCGGGCTAATTAATGAGCGGCAGCTCTGCCTGCTGGGAGCGTTATTTCACCTTTTGATTTGGGTTTATTTCGGTTTATTTTGGGTTAATTTGGGTTTATTTTGGCTACCATGGCCCCGCCCCCTGCTTGCCCAACTCCCATGAACAGGTGGGAATCGCTAATTAACACGGGCTAATTAATGAGCAGCAGCTCTGCCTGCTGGGAGCGTTATTTCACCTTTTGATTTGGGTTTATTTGGGTTAAATTCGATTTATTTGGGTTTATTTTGGCTACCAGGGCCCCGGCCCCTGCTTGCCCACCTCCCCTGAGCAGGTGGGATTCGCTAATTAACCCGGGCTAATTAATGAGCAGCAGTTCTGACTGCTGGAATCATTATTTTACCTTTTTATCTGGGTTTATTTGGGTTTATTTGGGTTAAATTCGATTTATTTGGGTTTATTTTGGCTACCAGGGCCCCGCCCCCTGCTTGCCCACCTCCCCTGAGCAGGTGGGATTCGCTAATTAACCCGGGCTAATTAATGAGCGGCAGCTCTGCCTGCTGGGAGCGTTATTTCACCTTTTGATTTGGGTTTAATTTGGGTTTAATTCGATTTATTTTAGTTTGTTTTGGTTTAATTCCGGTTATTTCCTTTAATTTTATTCCATTTCTTTCCCTTTTGTTTCGTTCCATTTGTATTTATTTCCTTTTTATTTCACTTTAATTCCATTTATTTCTTTTTAATGCCCTTATTTTTATATTTTTATTATTTTATTAGTTTGTTTTGGTTTAATTCCGGTTATTTCCTTTAATTTTATTCCCATTTCTTTCCCTTTTGTTTCGTTCCATTTGTATTTATTTCCTTTTTATTTCATTTTAATTCCATTTATTTCTTTTTAATGCCCTTTAGTTCCTATAGATTTCTCCTTGTTTCTTTTCACGTTCTTTTATTTCTGTTTATTTCTTTCCTTTATATTTAATTTCCTTGCTTTATTTCCTTTTATTTACATTTATTTCTCTTTACTTCCTTTACATTTAATTCCCCTTTATTTCCTTTTAATATCTCTTTTCTTATTACATTCTTTTATTCACTTTTATTCACATTTTATTTCCTTTTCACTTATTTTTCTTCCTTTTAATCCAAATAAAAATTTATTTCCACTTTTTGCTTTTTATTTTCCTTTCATCTTCTTTCTTTATCCTTTTATCTCCTTTTCCATCCATTTATTTCTTTTTATTTCCCTTTTAATTCCCTTTTTTCCCCATTTTCCCTCCCCTTTTTATTCCATTTATTCCCCTTTTTACCTCACCTGAAGAACCAATTTTGGCGGGTTTCTCACGCATTAAAAATCTTGATTTTAATTGAATTTTTGGGGTTTTTTTGGTTGTTTTTTCAGCTTCCTCTGGCTCTTTGAAGATGACAAATTCCGGGGATTCCTTCCTCAACCTGCAGCCCTTGACTTCCTACCAGAGCCCTCCCAGCGCGCAGAGCCAGGTGAGGAAAAACGGGGAAAAATCCCAAATTTCTGCCCTGGATCCCAGCGGAATCCATTCCTTCCGCTTCTTCTGCTGAAATCGCTGCTTTCGCTGAAAATCTGAAATTCCCGTCGGGATTGGGAGGGAAATTCCATGTGAAATTCCCACTGAAAATCCAAAATTCTCACTGAAAATCCAAAATTCCCACTGAAATTCCCAGTGAAAATCCAAAATTCTCACTGAAAATCCAAAATTCTCACTGAAAATCCAAAATTCTCACTGAAATTCCCAGTGAAAATCCAAAATTCCCACTGAAATTCCTGTCGGGATTAGGAGGGAAATTCCTTGTAAAATTCCTATTGGAAATCCAAAATTCCCACTGAAAATCCAAAATTCCCACTGAAATTCCCAGTGAAAATCCAAAATTCTCACTGAAATTCCAGTGAAAATTCAAAATTCTCACTGAAATTCCTGTCGGGATTGGGAGGGAAATTCCATGTGAAATTCCCAGGAAAATCCAAAATTCTCACTGAAATTCCCAGTGAAAACCCAAAATTCTCACTGAAATTCCCAGGAAAAATCCAAAATTCTCACTGAAATTCCCAGGAAAAATCCAAAATTCTCACTGGAATTCCTGTCGGGATTGGGAGGGAAATTCCATGTGAAATTCCCAGGAAAAATCCAAAATTCTCACTGAAAATCCAAAATTCTCACTGAAATTCCCACTGAAAATCCAAAATTCTCACTGAAATTCCCAGTGAAAATCCAAAATTCTCACTGAAATTCCCACTGAAAATCCAAAATTCTCACTGAAATTCCTGTCGGGATTGGGAGGGAAATTCCATGTGAAATTCCCAGGAAAAATCCAAAATTCTCACTGAAATTCCCAGGAAAAATCCAAAATTCCCACTGAAATTCACAGTGAAAATCCAAAATTCTCACTG
This sequence comes from Anomalospiza imberbis, assembly GCF_031753505.1. Lineage (NCBI taxonomy): Eukaryota > Metazoa > Chordata > Aves > Passeriformes > Viduidae > Anomalospiza > Anomalospiza imberbis. The sequence continues at coordinate 35,605 of NW_027100569.1, read as the reverse complement.
AAATTCCTGTCGGGATTGGGAGGGAAATTCCATGGGAAATTCCCAGGAAAAATCCAAAATTCTCACTGAAAATCCAAAATTCTCACTGAAATTCCCACTGAAAATCCAAAATTCTCCCTGAAATTCCCACTGAAAATTCAAAATTCTCACTGAAATTCCTGTCGGGATTGGGAGGGAAATTCCATGTGAAATTCCCAGTAAAAATCCAAAATTCTCCCTGAAATTCCCAGGAAAAATCCAAAATTCTCACTGAAATTCCCACTGAAAATCCAAAATTCTCACTGAAATTCCTGTTGGGATTGGGAGGGAAATTCCTTGTGAAATTCCCAGGAAAAATCCAAAATTCTCACTGAAATTCCCAGTGAAAATCCAAAATTCTCACTGAAATTCCCAGTAAAAATCCAAAATTCCCACTGAAATTCCCAGTGAAAACCCAAAATTCTCACTGAAATTCCCAGTGAAAATCCAAAATTCTCACTGAAATTCCCACTGAAAATCCAAAATTCTCACTGAAATTCCCACTGAAAATCCAAAATTCTCACTGAAATTCCCACTGAAAATCCAAAATTCTCACTGAAATTCCCACTGAAAATCCAAAATTCTCACTGGAATTCTCAGTGAAAACCCAAAATTCTCACTGAAATTCCCAGGAAAAATCCAAAATTCTCACTGAAAATCCAAAATTCTCACTGAAATTCCCACTGAAAATCCAAAATTCTCCCTGAAATTCCCAGGAAAAATCCAAAATTCTCACTGAAATTCCCACTGAAAATCCAAAATTCTCACTGAAATTCCTGTTGGGATTGGGAGGGAAATTCCTTGTGAAATTCCCAGGAAAAATCCAAAATTCTCACTGAAATTCCCAGTGAAAATCCAAAATTCTCACTGAAATTCCCACTGAAAATCCAAAATTCCCACTGAAATTCCCAGTGAAAACCCAAAATTCTCACTGAAATTCCCAGTGAAAATCCAAAATTCTCACTGAAATTCCCACTGAAAATCCAAAATTCTCACTGAAATTCCCACTGAAAATCCAAAATTCTCACTGGAATTCTCAGTGAAAATTCAAAATTCTCACTGAAATTCCTGTCGGGATTGGGAGGGAAATTCCATGTGAAATTCCCAGGAAAAATCCAAAATTCTCCCTGAAATTCCCAGGAAAAATCCAAAATTCTCACTGAAATTCCCACTGAAAATCCAAAATTCTCCCTGAAATTCCCACTGAAAATCCAAAATTCTCCCTGAAATTCCTGTTGGGATGAGGAGGGAAATTCCTTGTGAAATTCCCAGGAAAAATCTAAAATTCTCACTGAAATTCTCAGGAAAAATCCAAAATTCTCACTGAAATTCCCACTGAAAATCCAAAATTCTCACTGAAATTTCTGTCGGGATTGGGAGAAAAATTCCTTGTGAAATTCCCAGGAAAATCCAAAATTCTCACTGAAATTCCCAGTGAAAATCCAAAATTCTCCCTGAAATTCCCAGTGAAAATCCAAAATTCTCCCCGAAATTCCCAGTGAAAATCCAAAATTCTCCCTGAAATTCCCACTGAAAATCCAAAATTCCCACTGAAATTCCCAGGAAAAATCCAAAATTCTCACTGAAATTCCCACTGAAAATCCAAAATTCTCACTTGAATTCCCACTGAAAATCCAAAATTCTCACTGAAATTCCCAGGAAAATCCAAAATTCTCACTGAAATTCCTGTCGGGATTGGGAGGGAAATTCCATGTGAAATTCCCAGGAAAAATCCAAAATTCTCACTGAAATTCCCACTGAAAATCCAAAATTCTCACTGAAATTCCCAGTAAAAATCCAAAATTCCCACTGAAATTCCCAGTGAAAACCCAAAATTCTCACTGAAATTCCCAATGAAAATCCAAAATTCTCACTGAAATTCCCACTGAAAATCCAAAATTCTCACTGAAATTCCTGTCGGGATTGGGAGGGAAATTCCATGTGAAATTCCCAGGAAAAATCCAAAATTCTCACTGAAATTCCCAGTGAAAATCCAAAATTCCCACTGAAATTCCAGGAAAAATTCAAAATTCTCACTGGAATTCCCAGTAAAAATCCAAAATTCTCCCTGAAATTCCCACTGGAAATCCAAAATTCTCACTGAAATTCCCAGGAAAAATCCAAAATTCTCACTGAAATTCCCACTGAAAATCCAAAATTCTCACTGAAATTCCAAAATTCTCACTGAAATTCCCACTGAAATTTCCACCAATTCCAAAATTGAATTTCCACCAATTTCCAAATTGAATTCTTATTTAATTATGCTTTATTCTGTTATTTAATCAATCTTATTAATTGTTATTAAATCCCTAAATTCCCTTCTCTCACTTGAAATTTCCATGAAAATTCTTATTAAAAATCCTATTATTAAATCAAAAAATTCCCACTAAAATTCTCACCGGAATTCCTTCTCTCACTTGAAATTTCCAAAAACTTCTTAATAAAAATCCTATTATTAAATCCATAAATTCCCACCAAAATTCTCACCGGAATTCCTTCTCTCACTTGAAATTTCCCAAAATTCTTATTAAAAATCTTCTTATTAAATCCAAAAATTCTCACCGGAATTGCTATAAAAAATCCAATTATTGCACCCATGAATTCCCTTCCCTCACTTGAAATTTCCCAAAAATTTTTAATAAAAATCCTATTATTAAATCCAAAAATTCTCACCGGAATTCCTTCTCTCACTTGAAATTTCCACAAAATTTTTAATAAAAATCTTCTTATTAAATCCATAAATTCTCACCGGAATTGCTATAAAAAATCCAATTATTGCACCCATGAATTCCCTTCTCTCACTTGAAATTTCCATGAAAATTCTTAATAAAAATCCTATTATTAAATCCATAAATTCTCACCGGAATTGCTATAAAAAATCCAATTATTACACCCATAAATTCCCTTCTCTCGCTTGAAATTTCCATGAAAATTCTTAATAAAAATCCTATTATTAAATGCATAAATTCCACTAAAATTCTCACCGGAATTGCTATAAAAAATCCAATTATTGCACCCATAAATTCCCTTCTCTCGCTTGAAATTTCCACAAAAATTTTTAATAAAAATCCTATTATTAAATCCATAAATTCTCACGGGAATTGCTATAAAAATCCAATTATTACAACCATGAATTCCCTTCCCTCACTTGAAATTTCCCAAAAATTTTTATAATAAAGATCCTATTATTAAATGCATAAATTCCCACCAAAATTCTCACCGGAATTGCTATAAAAATCCAATTATTGCGCCCATAAATTCCCTTCCCTCGCTTGAAATTTCCACGAAAATTCTTAATAAAAATCTTCTTATTAAATCCAAAAATTCTCACTTGAATTGCTATAAAAAATCCAATTATTGCACCCATAAATTCCCTTCCCTCACTTGAAATTTCCATGAAAATTCTTAATAAAAATCCTATTATTAAATCCATAAATTCTCACCGGAATTGCTATAAAAATCCAATTATTGCACCCATAAATTCCCTTCCCTCGCTTGAAATTTCCACGAAAATTCTTAATAAAAATCCTATTATTAAATCCATAAATTCCCACCAAAATTCTCACCGGAATTGCTATAAAAAATCCAATTATTGCACCCATGCATTCCCTTCTCTCGCTTGAAATTTCCATGAAAATTCTTATTAAAAATCCTATTATTAAATCCATAAATTCTCACTGGAATTCCTTCTCTCACTTGAAATTTCCCAAAAATTTTTAATAAAAATCTTCTTATTAACTCCATAAATTCTCACTTGAATTGCTATAAAAAATCCAATTATTGCACCCATAAATTCCCTTCCCTCACTTGAAATTTCCCAAAAATTTTTAATAAAAATCCTATTATTAAATCCAAAAATTCTCACCGGAATTCCTTCTCTCACTTGAAATTTCCCAAAATTTTTTAATAAAAATCTTCTTATTAAATCCAAAAATTCTCACCGGAATTGCTATAAAAATCCAATTATTGCACCCATGCATTCCCTTCTCTCGCTTGAAATTTCCACGAAAATTCCCGACATTTTGTACCAAATTCTCTAATTCCTGCTCTCGCTCCAGCTCTTGATTTCCCGGGGAGCTGGGAGGGGAAATTCCCATTTTGCGGCATTTCCGGGAGCTTTTTTCCCCCTTTTTTCTCGGAATTTTCGGGGTTTTGCAGATGGATTCCCTGCGCCACGTCCTGCAGCACTCGGGGAGGTTGGAGCCCCTCGTGGCGAGCCCTTTGTACTCCACGCCGCGCCTCGACGTCAGTCCCTTCTCTTGGCTTCTATTTTTAGATTTATTTCAATTTATTCATTAATATTGCGATAAATAACGTAATTATTTAAATTAATTCAATTAATTAATTAGAATAAATAAATAAAATTAAATTATTTGAATATATATTTGTATATGTATAATTTAATTTTATTTATTTAATTTAATTTAAATAATGAAATTAATTAGTTATTAAAATATATTAAATAATCAAATTAATTAGTTATTAAAATATATTAAAATGTATATAAATATAAATATAGAAAATATATATAAATATAGAAAATATATATAAATATATAAAATATATATAAATATATAATATGTATAAATATATAAAACATAAATAAATATATAAATATAAATTTAATTTAAAAAATTAATTAATTATATATATACACACACAATAAATAAATAATATATTAATAAATAAATCAATAACCTTATGTTTATTTTAATTCTTCTCCGTAAATTGCATTTCCTGCATTCGTTTCGGTTTTCTTTGCAATTCATTCCCATTTTGATTTTGATTTTTTTTATTAATATTTCCCCCGACGTGGCTGATGTTGGGATGGAGGAAAAGCTGGAAAAATGGAATTGAGTTGGTCGACTTTCAAATCTTTAAAGCTTTTTAGCACACGTATTTTAGATTTATTTTAGAAATATGTTATATAAAATGATGATATATTTATATAAAATTACTATATAAATCAGCAAAACCACTTACATATAGTAAAAAACTTATGGTTTTTGTGTTAATGACATTATTTATTGATAAATTTATTTTAAAATTCATATATCAATATATATTACATATTTTAATATATTATTAATAGCTTTTATTGGTGGTACTACACATTAAATACATAAAATGGAATATATAAATTTACATTTAAATGTCTAAATTACACACATATACCTAATAATATTTTAAGATACGTGTGACATTATAAATTAATATTACAGGGAAGGTAAAAGTATAAATTCATCTTTTGTTTACACAAATTGAATATACCAAAACGAGATAGAAACAAAAATTCTATATAAAAATATGTACTGCTATAACATGATGATTTATAATATATTTAAATTAAATTATAAATATACAAATGACGGGAGAAGAAGTTTTTTATTATTTTGGATTTTTTTAGGGGAATTTTTGGGGGGAATTTTATTTTTTGGAGGGGGGATATCAATAACTCCGTTCCGTCTAAAACCACCCTCCCATCCAAACCCGCCGTGCGTCATCCCTCATCCCCAGGTGGTTTCGTGAGGATTGCATGGCAATTAACATCAATTAATTAATTGCGTTTGAACGCCCCCCAGGCCAACGGCAGCTGGCAGGACGCCGCCACCCCCCTCGTCCGTCACCTCCCCCGCCGCAGACCCGGGCGGCGCCAACTCCGACGCCTCCAATTAAAGAATTTTTAGGACCTTTTTTGAGAGGAGAGAGGCCAATTAACGTTAATTAATCCACGTTGCTCTCGGGCCGATGGAATTAATGACTCGCGGTGAATGAATTACCTCAGAACAAGCCAACAGATTGTGATGGCAGCGACACCTCTACCTCTCAGCGCCGACTCGGAATTATTTATAGCCTCGTTTCGCCTCGGAAAATTCCGGTTTTTTTAAGGAGAAACCTTGGATTTTACACCAAGAACCCGAAGAAGAAGGAAAAAAACAAAAACCAAAAAAAAGTCTTGGCGTTTGTCTCCGGTTTTACAGAGGGAAAAAATGGATTTATTTTTGTTTCCGTCTGATTTTTTTACGCTGGGATTTCTGTTCGAGGTGAATAGTTCCAGTTAAGCCCCCCCATCTCGTAACTCTGCATTGTAATTTTCAATAGGAAATTCAGCTTTTTCTTCATTAATTTAGCTAATTAATGGGAAAGTTGCTTTACCGAACTTCTCGCTGGACGTCACTCGCAGGCCGGACCTTCCACTGGTGTCACTCCAAGGGATTTCATATCGGGAGATTCCATGGCTTTGCTTTTTCTGATGAAAAAGTACAAAAGGAAAATGAAAACCCCCGGATTTATCACAAAAGAGCCGAACCACGGGATTTCCCCATGGGAATTCGAGGGGGTTTGTGCCCTTCTGGTGCTGTTCTCAGAGTCCGCCCCTTTCGGTTGAGATTTTAGCAAAGAAAATAAACTTCCAAAGCCTTTTTTTTTTTTTTTTCCCCTTTTTTCCCCCGCTTTCTCCTGATTTTTATTTCTCTCAGCTTTGGGCTCGGCGGGTGTGAGGTTCCTGAGGGGAGGGAAAAGAGCGGGAAGGTCGTGAGGGGAGGGAAAATGGCGGGAAGGTCGTGAGGGGTGGGAAAATGGCGGGAAGATCCAGAGGGGTGGGAAAAGGGCAGGAAGATCCAGAGGGGTGGGAAAATGGTGGGAAGATCCAGAGGGGTGGGAAAAGAGCAGGAAGATCCAGAGGGGTGGGAAAATGGTGGGAATATCCAGAGGGGTGGGAAAAGGGCAGGAAGATCGTGAGGGGTGGGAAAAGAGCAGGAAGATCCAGAGGGGTGGGAAAAGGGCGGGAAGATCGTGAGGGGTGGGAAAATGGCGGGAAGATCCAGAGGGGTGGGAAAATGGTGGGAAGATTGTGAGGGGAGGGAAAAGGGCAGGAAGACCGTGAGGGGCAGGGAAAGGGCGGGAAGATCGTGAGGGGTGGGAAAAGAGCGGGAAGATCGTGAGGGGTGGGAAAATGGCGGGAAGATCCAGAGGGGTGGGAAAAGGGCGGGAAGATCCAGAGGGGTGGGAAAATGGCGGGAAGATCGTGAGGGGTGGGAAAATGGTGGGAATATCCAGAGGGGTGGGAAGAGGGCAGGAAGATCGTGAGGGGTGGGAAAAGGGCGGGAAGATCGTGAGGGGTGGGAAAATGGTGGGAAGATCCAGAGGGGTGGGAAAAGAGCAGGAAAAGGGCGGGAAGATCGTGAGGGGTGGGAAAAGAGCGGGAAGATCGTGAGGGGTGGGAAAAGAGCGGGAAGATCCAGAGGGGAGGGAGAGGGGCGGGAAGATCCAGAGGGGTGGGAAAATGGTGGGAAGATCCAGAGGAGTGAGAAAAGAGCGGGAAAAGAGCAGGAAGATCGTGAGGGGTGGGAAAAGAGCAGGAAGATCGTGAGGGGTGGGAAAAGAGCAGGAAGATCCAGAGGGGTGGGAAAATGGCTGGAAGATCGTGAGGGGTGGGAAAAGAGCAGGAAAAGGGCGGGAAGATCGTGAGGGGTCGGGAAAAGAGTGGGAAGATCGTGAGGGGTGGGAAAATGGCAGGAAAAGGGCGGGAAGATCGTGAGGGGAGGGAAAAGAGCGGGAAGATCGTGAGGGGTGGAAGAAGAGAACGACGTGAAGAGCGGGGAGATTGTGAGGGGCAGGGAAAGGGCGGGAAGATCGTGAGGGGCAGGTACAGGATAAGAGTTGAGACAGGGTGGGAGCGGCGCGAGGAGCGCGAAAGGCGGGAAGAGCGTGAGGGGTGGAAGAAGAGAAGGACGGGAAGAGCGGGAGGATCGTGAGGGGCAGGAGAAAGCGGGAGGGGCGGGAAGGGTGGAGCGGGCTCCGCGCCCGCTGTGAGGGCAGGCACCTCCCCGCGCCCGCGCCGTGATGGCGGCGAAGCCGGAGCGGACTCCGCGCATGCGCCCGGCGCTGAGGGCGAGCGAGCGGCGGGAAACCGCCATGGAGAAGACAGCGGCGGGACCCGGCGGCTCCCCCGGCCCGGCCGCTGCCCCGTCCCCGCGGGGCTCGGCCGGGCAACAGGAGGGTGAGGTGAGCGCCGCAAGGGCCCGGCTCGGCCGCGGGAGCCGCAGGGGAGCCGCGGTTCCCGGCGGGTAACGGTTTTTCCCCTCAGCGATGCCCCGGCGGAGCCAGCCCTGAGAGCGGAGGAACGGCGCCAGGTAAGGGCAGGGAAGGAAATCGCAGCTCTCGGTGGAGGGAGGAGCTGGCTCGGGGGATCCGGCTGCTCTCGGTGGAGGGAGGAGCTGGCTCGGGGGATTTGGCTGCTCTCGGTGGAGGGAGGAGCTGGCTCGGGGGATTTGGCTGCTCTCGGTGGAGGGAGGAGCTGGCTCGGGGGATTTGGCTGCTCTCGGTGGAGGGAGGAGCTGGCTCGGGGGATCTGGCTGCTCTCGGTGGAGGGACGAGCTGGCTCGGGGGATTTGGCTGCTCTCGGTGGAGGGACGAGCTGGTTTGGAGGATTTGGGGCTCGGGAGGTGGCGATCCCCCCTCAGGTCCCGTCAGCGCCGCTTCCCCCTCAGCGCTCCTGTTCCTCCCGCTTAAAAACAAAACCATGAAAGCCACGTCCGGCGCTCTGAAATCCTTGATAAAACCATTTCCTCTCATCAAACCGAGAAATCCCGAGCGGGCAGCGCAGCATCGCCGAGTCTTTTTTTTTTTTTTTTACCCTTCTAATGCGCCGATTTCGCCTCTTCTCCTCCCCTCAGAGCCGGACTCGGCAGCGAAGGCAGCGGCCGCTGAGGCGCCTTCGAAGCCCCCCAGGCCAAAGGGAACCCCGAGCTCGTCCAGCAGGAAGAGAAGAGCCCCGGGCAGCCCCAGGATTCGGCGGAATTCCTTCCGTCTGTCGCCGATTGTCGCCACCTCTCAGGGCAAGCGCCGCTCCTGGCGCCGCTCCAGCCTCAAGGGGCGGCGCTCCCGCCGCAAATCGCTGCCCCCGGTCCACGAGGAGGTCACCGGTTCGTGCTGCGGGGCTTCATTAGCGCTTAATTGGGGTGGGTTTAATTAAAATCCCTCTTGGGAGTGGGCACGGCGGTGGAGGGGAATTGGAGGTGCTGCGCTGAGCCTTCTGCCAGTCAGGGTTTTGCAGGTTCTGCCTTTTATTCCCCCCCCCCCTCACTTTTGGCCCTCGATTTCTCCAGTTTTTCTCCTAAAATGTGATTTTTCCCCTTTCCTTAACCATTTCCCCCCTAAATGGGATTTTTTCTTTTCCCACTTTTCCCCCCAAATGTGATTCTTTTCCTCTTTTTTCCCCCTTAAATGGGATTTTTTCTTTTCCCACTTTTCCCCCCAAATGGGATTTTTCCTCTTTCTTTTCCCACTTTTCCCCCCAAATGTGATTCTTTTCCTCTTTTTTCCCCCTTAAATGGGATTTTTTCTTTTCCCATTTTCCCCCCAAATGGGATTTTTCCTTTCTTTTCCCACTTTTCCCCCAAATGTGATTCTTTTCCTCTTTTTCTTCCCATTTTCCCCCTAAATGGGATTTTTCCTCTTTCTTTTCCCACTTTTCCCCCCAAATGTGATTCTTTTCCTCTTTTTTTTTTTCTGACTTCCCCCTTAAATAGGATTTTTTCTTTTCCCAATTTTCCCCCCAAATGGGATTTCTCCTTTCTTTTCCCACTTTTCCCCCCAAATGTGATTCTTTTCCTCTTTTTCTTCCCATTTCCCCCCTAAATGGGATTTTTCCTCTTTCTTTTCCCCAAATGTGATTCTTTTCCTCTTTTTTTTCCCATTTTCCCCCTAAATGGGATTTTTCCTCTTTCTTTTCCCACTTTTCCCCCAAAAGTGATTCTTTTCCTCTTTTTTTTCCCTGACTTTCCCCTTAAATGGGATTTTTTTCTTTTTCCAATTTTCCCCCTAAATGGGATTTTTCCTTTCTTTTCCCACTTTTCCCCCAAATGTGATTCTTTTCCTCTTTTTTCCCCCTTAAATGGGATTTTTTCTTTTCCCATTTCCCCCCTAAATGGGGTTTTTCCTCTTTCTTTTCCCACTTTTCCCCCCAAATGTGATTCTTTTCCTCTTATTTTTTCCTAACTTCCCCCTTAAATGGGATTTTTTATTTTCCCACTTTTCCCCCCAAATGTGATTCTTTTCCTCTTTTTTTCCCCTGACTTCCCCCTTAAATGGGATTTTTTATTTTCCCCCTAAATGGGATTTTTCCTTTTTCCTACTTTCCCCATTCTCGATCCTTAACCCCTCTCTTTTCCCTATTTCCCCCTTTTTTCATCCTTTCAATGTGACTTTGCCTCTTCCTTTTTCCCATTTTTCTCCTTAAATGTGACTTTTCCTTTTTCTTCTTTCCATTTTTTCCCCCTCTTGATCCCTAAATGTGACTTTTCCTTTCCATTTTTCCCAATTTTCCCCTTAAATTCGATTTTTCCTCTTCCTTTTCCCTGTTTTCCTCCTTCAGTTTGATTTTTCCTCCTTTTTTTTCCGGCTTTTCCCACACCCTGCCCTGCCCCAGCTGCTTTTGGAGGAATTTTGGCCCAAAATTCCAGCTGATTTTTTTGGGAATTTCAGCATTTTTAACCCTTTTTTCCCCCCAGGGTTGAGCCAATCCATCAGCTTGGAGCTTCCTGAAGTCCAGCGTCTCTCCCTCCTCCTCCTCTCCAGCTTCCAGGTAAATTCACCCAAAATCCTGGAATTTGCCCAAAATCCTGGGAATTTTTTGGTTCTTCCAGGGCTTCAGCAGCTCCTGAAAATCCTAAAATTACCCAAATTCTTGGCATTCACCCAAAATCCTGGAATTTACCAAAATTCTGGAATTTTTTGGGGGGCTTCCAGGGATGGAGCAGCTCCTGAGAATCAGAAAATTCACAAAAATCATGGAATTACCTCAAAAAACTTGGAATTTACCCAAATCCTGGGATTTTGGGATACTTCTAGGGCTGGAGCAATCCTGAAAATGTTAAAATTCTCCAAAATCCTGGAATTTTATTTCCAAAAAATTCCTTGGAATCCTTTCCCTGACTCCTCAAACACAAAAAAACTCCGAATTTTGGCTCCAAATCTTTGTTTTAACCCCCAGAAAATCGGGATAAAAGCTGATTTTTCCCATTTTTTGTCGGATTTTTCCCATTTTTGTCCCTTTTTTCCCTCAGTTTTCTGCCCGGAAGTTACAGCAGGTCCTGGAGGAATCCGAAGGATTCGACCCCGAGGCTTTCGCTGCCAAAGGTTGGGACTGGGGCCTCCAAAATTCCCAAAATTTGGGGTTTTTCCCCGCAAAACCCCAAATTTCCAGCTCTGCAAATTGGTGGAGACCTCAGAAATTTGAGAATTCGGGGGGAAAAGCAGCAGAATTAATTAAGAATTAATTGATAATTAATTTTGGGGGTGGGGAAGGGAGGGTTAAAAAGGGTCCTGAGGGATTCCTGGGTCTTCCTGATTCCTCCGAAATCCAGGAATTTGGGTAAAAACAATCAGGAAAACAGCCATAAATCCCTAAACCCCACCAAAAAAAAATCAACAATTAATTAATAATTAGTAAGGAATTAATTCTGGAGTAGTTTCTAATCCCTTTTCTCCCTTTTTTCCCCAGTCCAGAGGGGCTCGGAGGAATTCCAGAGGCTCCTCCAGAGGCTGCTCCAGGATGGGACCCTCGGGAATTGCCTGGAGCCGACCCCGGGGTGAAAATTCGGGGCAAAATCCCCAAAAATTGGGAATTTCCAGCCTTGGGAGGGGGAAAATCCATGGAAATCCCCCCAAAAAATGGGAACTTCCAGCCTGGGAGGGGAAAAATTGATGGAAATCCCCCCCAAAAAATGGGAATTTCCAGCCTGGGAGGGGAAAATCCATGGAAATCCCCCCAAAAAATGGGAATTTCCAGCCTGGGAGGGGAAAATCCATGGAAATCCCCCCCAAAAATGGGAATTTCCAGCCTGGGAGGGGAAAATCCATGGAAATCCCCCCAAAAAATGGGAATTTCCAGCCTGGGAGGGGAAAAATTGATGGAAATGCCCCCAAAAAATGGGAATTTCCAGCCTGGGAGGGGAAAATCCATGGAAATCCCCCCAAAAAATGGGAATTTCCAGCCTGGGAGGGGAAAAATTGATGGAAATCCCCCCAAAAAATGGGAATTTCCAGCTTGGGAGGGGGAAAAATTGATGGAAATCCCCCCAAAAAATGGGAATTTCCAGCCTGGGAGGGGAAAATCCATGGAAATCCCCCCAAAAAATGGGAATTTCCAGCCTGGGAGGGGAAAATCCATGGAAATCCCCCCAAAAAATGGGATTTTCCAGCCTGGGAGGGGAAAATCCATGGAAATCCCCCCAAAAAAGGGGAATTTCCAGCCTGGGAGGGGAAAAATTGATGGAAATCCCCCCAAAAAATGGGAATTTCCAGCCTGGGAGGGGAAAATCCATGGAAATCCCCCCCCAAAAAGTTGGATTTGGGGTAATTTTGGGCTTTTCCAACCTCGAAAATTCTGGGATTTTGGGGCAACTTTGGGATTTTAAAGGCTTGAAAGGGCCCAGAAATTCCAGGATTTTGGGTGAATTCCAGGATTTTTGGGTAAATTCCCAGGATTTTGTGGCAGATTTCAACATTTTCAGGAGCTGCTTCATCTCTGGAAATCCCAAAAGTCCCAGAATTTTCCCCAAAATGGGGCTGATTCTGAGGCGATCCGAGAGCATTTCCCATGGAATTTTTGGGAATTTTCTCTGGATTTGCCTGGAAATTTGGGGATTTTTTGGGGAATTTTCACTGGGTTTGCCTGGAAATTTGGGATTTTTAGGAATTTTCTCTGGATTTTCCCAGAAATTTGGGATTTTTGGGAATTTTCTCTGGATTTTCCCAGAAATTTGGGATTTTTGGGAATTTTCACTGGATTTGCCTGGAAATTTTGGAATTTTTTGGGGAATTTTCACTGGGTTTGCCCGGGAATTTGGGAATTTTCACTGGGTTTGCCTGGGAATTTTGGGGAGGATTTTCTCTGGATTTGCCCGGAAATTTGGGATTTTTGGGAATTTTCACTGGATTTGCCGGGAATTTTGGGGAGGATTTTCTCTGGATTTGCCCAGAAATTTGGGATTTTGGGGAATTTTCACTGGATTTGCCCAGGGATTTTGGGGAGGATTTTCTCTGGATTTGCCTGGAAATTTGGGATTTTGGGGAGGATTTTCTCTGGATTTGCCTGGAAATTTGGGATTTTGGGGAGGATTTTCTCTGGATTTGCCTGGAAATTTTGGAATATTTTGGGGAATTTTCACTGGGTTTGCCTGGAAATTTGGGGATTTTTTGGGAATTTTCACTGGGTTTGCCCAGAAATTTGGGAATTTTCACTGGGTTTGCCTGGGAATTTTGGGGAGGATTTTCTCTGGATTTGCCTGGAAATTTGGGATTTTGGGGAGGATTTTCTCTGGATTTGCCTGGAAATTTGGGATTTTGGGGAGGATTTTCTCTGGATTTGCCCAGAAATTTGGGATTTCGGGTCCTTTCCCGCAGGGATTCCCTGGATCCAGCCCTGGTGGGATCCGTGGCTCAGGTGAAGCAGCTCATGGCCAGGTGGGGACACCTGGGGACACCTGAGACACACCTGGGGGGAGCGGGGACACAGCTGAGGACACCTGGGGAGGGAGGGACACGCCTGGGGACACCTGCACAAACCTTGGGGACATCTGGGACACACCTGGAATGAACCTGGGAACACCTGTCACACCTGTCCCACCTGTGCTCACCTGTCCTTGTCTCACCTGTCCTTGTCTCACCTGTCCTCACCTGTCCTCGTCTCACCTGTCCTTGTCTCACCTGTCCTCACCTGTCCTCACCTGTCCCCCCGTCCTCGTCTCACCTGTCCTCACCTGTCCCTGTCCTCACCTGTCCCTGTCCTCACCTGTCCCTCACCTGTCCCTCACCTGTCCTCACCTGTCCTTGTCTCACCTGTCCTCACCTGTCCCTCACCTGTCCTCACCTGTCCTTTTCCTCACCTGTCCTCACCTGTCCTTCACCTGTCCTCCCGTCCTTGTCTCACCTGTCCCTCACCTGTCCCTGTCCTCACCTGTCTTCACCTGTCCTTGTCTCACCTGTCCTCACCTGTCCTCACCTGTCCCCACCTGTCCTTAACTGTCTCACCTGTCCCTCACCTGTCTATGTCTCACCTGTCCCACTTGTCCCTCACCTGTCCCTGTCTCACCTGTCCCTGTCTCACCTGTCCCTTCCTGTCCCCTCCTGTCCTCACCTGTCCCTGTCCTCACCTGTCCCTGTCCTCACCTGTCCTTGTCTCACCTGTCCCTCACCTGTCCTCACCTGTCCTTGTCTCACCTGTCCTCACCTGTCCCACCTGTCCCTCACCTGTCCTCACCTGTCCCTCACCTGTCCCTGTCCTCACCTGTCCTCACCTGTCCCTGTCTCACCTGTCCTCACCTGTCCCTTGTCTCACCTGTCCTTGTCCTCACGTGTCCCCCTGTCCCTCACCTGTCCTCACCTGTCCTCACCTGTCCCTGTCTCACCTGTCCTTGTCCCACCTGTCCTTGTCCTCACCTGTCCTCACCTGTCCTTGTCCTCACCTGTCCTCACCTGTCCTCACCTGTCCTCACCTGTCCTCACCTGTCCCTCACCTGTCCCTCACCTGTCCTCACCTGTCCCTCACCTGTCCCTCACCTGTCCCTGTCCTCACCTGTCCTCACCTGTCCCTGTCCTCACCTGTCCCTGTCTCACCTGTCCCCTCCTGTCCTCACCTGTCCTCACCTGTCCCTCACCTGTCCTCACCTGTCCTTGTCTCACCTGTCCCCTCCTGTCCCTCACCTGTCCTCACCTGTCCATGTCCCACCTGTCCCTCACCTATCCCTCACCTGTCCCTCACCTGTCCTCACCTGTCCCTCACCTGTCCCTGTCCTCACCTGTCCCCTCCTGTCCCCTCCTGTCCTCACCTGTCCCCTCCTGTCCCCTCCTGTCCTCACCTGTCCCTTTCCCCTCAGCCTCTCCGGGGAGCTCCAGGCCTGGGATCGGCTCCTGCAGCAGCACCTGGAGCACTCCCAGGAGGCCTCCAGGTGACAGCTCCCCGCTTTCACCCCCAAAATCCCCCAATTTAACCCAAAATCCCCCAATTTATCCCAAAAAAAACCCCAATTTATCCCCAAACCCCCCACTGTTATCCCAAAATCCCCCACTGTTATCCCAAAATCCCCCAATTTATCCCAAAATCCCCCAATTTATCCCCAAATCCCCCATTTTATCCCAAAAACCCCCAATTTATCCCCAAAACTCCCCCAATTTATCCCAAAATCCCCCTATTTATCCCAAAATCCCCCTATTTATCCCAAAAACCCCCAATTTATCCCCAAAACTCCCCCTGTTATCCCCAAATCCCCCAATTTATCCCAAAATCCCCCAATTTATCCCAAAATTCCCACATTTACCTGAAAATCTCCACATTTATCCCAAAATCCCCACAGTTATCCCAAATTCCCCACTTTTATCCCTAAAATCTCCCCTTTGATCCCTAAAATTCCCACTTTTTTCCCCCCAAATTCCCATTTTTCCCCCCTCCACCCCAAAATTCCCACATTTATCGTCAAAATTCCCAAATTTCCCCCCAAAATTCCCATTTTCCCCCCTCCAACCCCAAATTTCCCTTTTTTTTCCCCCTCCAACCCCAAAATTCCCAAATTTTCCCCCCCAAAATTCCCATTTTCCCCCCCTCCAACCCCAAAATCCCCACATTTCTCATCAAAATTCCCAAATTTACCCCAAAATTCCCAAATTTACCCCCAAAATCCCCACATTTACCCCCAAAATTCCCACATTTACCCCCCAAATTCCCAAATTTCCCCCCAAAATTCCCATTTTCCCCCCTCCAACCCCAAAATCCTTAAATTTACCCCCAAAATTCCCACATTTTCCCCCAAAATTCCCACATTTACCCCCAAAATCCCCACATTTACCCCCAAAATCCCCAAATTTACCCCCAAAACCCCCAAATTTCCCCCCAAAATTCCCATTTTTTCCCCCCTCCAACCCCAAAACCCCCAAATTTACCCCCCAAATTCCCATTTTCCCCCCTCCACCCCAAAATTCCCGTTTTTCCCCAGGCATTTGGAGCAGCTCCGAGCCGGGACCCCTCCCTGGGCCCCTCCCCCGCTTCCCCGATCCCCAATTTTGGCCTCCAGACCCGACTACGGAGCAATGCTGGCCCAGCAGGGCCCGGCCCTGCAATCCCTGCGCCTCCTGGTGAGCATTTTCGGGCTGAAAAACCCCGGCGTTGCCAATCCCGTGGAATTTCGAGGAGTTCTCGCCGACTTTTTTCTTTTTTATTATTTTTTGGGGGTTTTGCCGGAATATTTTTTCTTTTTTTTTTCTCTTTTTTTGGGTTGGATTTTCAGGTGGACGAGGCCCAGCAGGCCGGGAGAACGGTGCTGGAATTCCACGAGGAGAGCAGGAGCTTCCTGCGGGGCCTCTCGGAGCAGCTGGGTGAGCAGAACGCCCCAAAACGCCCCAAAATTGCCCAAAATGCTGGGAATTTTGGCGGGAAAATGAGGGATTTTTGGGGTTTTTTTTTTCCCCCTCTCCAGCTTCCAGAGCGTTCCGGAGGCTGCAGGGATCCCCCGCGCGGAAGCTGCTGCAGGGGAGGCTCCGGAAGGTTCTGCCCGAGGAGGGCGAATGAGAATAAAAAACAGGAGAATCCCAAAATCCCCGGGTTTTCCCTCCAAATATTCCCGGGGGGGGGGGGAGGGCGGTGGTGATTGGTTGGTGCAGGTGTCAATCAGAGAGATCAGCCAATCACGGGGCGGAGGGGGCTGGGAGGGGACCCCCAACATCTGGAACGGGGGAGCCAGAGGCGGAGGCGTCAACATCTGGATGGGGACGGGGAAAGCTGGGAGGAGGCCCCAACATCTGGATGGGGACCCCAACGTCTGGATGAGGGCAACCCAACATCTGGATGGGGACCTTGGAATCTGGGAGGAGACCCCAACATCTGGATGGGGACGGTGAAAGCTGGGAGGAGGCCCCAACATCTGGATGAGGGTCCCAACATCTGGATGGGGACCCTGAAATCTGGATAAGGGGACACCAACATCTGGATGGGGACCTTGGAGTCTGGGAGGAGACCCCAACATCTGGATGGGGACTCCAGTGTCTGGGTGAGGGGACCACAACATCTGGATGAGGGGACCCCCCCCCAAAGTCAGGGTTGTCGGCCCCAGCATCTGGATGGGGACCTCCAACATCTGGATGGGGGCCTTGAAATCTGGGTGAGGGCAACCCAACGTCTGGATGAGGGGACACCAACATCTGGGTGAGGGGACCCCAACATCTTGATGAGGGGACCCCCCCCAAAGTCAGGGTTGGTGGCCCCAACATCTGGATGGGGACCTTGAAATCTGGGAGGAGACCCCAACATCTGGATGGGGATCCAACATCTGGATGGGGACGGTGAAAGCTGGGAGGAGACCCCAACATCTGGATGAGGGGACACCAACATCTGGATGAGGGGACACCAACATCTGGATGGGTACCTTGGAATCTGGGAGGAGAACCCAACATCTGGATGGGGACCTCAACATCTGGATGAGGGGACCCCTCCCCCCCCCCCCCCCCCAAGTCAGGGTTGGCGGCTCCAACATCTGGAATGGGGACACCAAGGTCAAGGTGGGCACCCCAACATCTGGAACGGGGAGCCAGGGGCTGAGTTGGGAACATCAACATCTGGATGGGGAGGGTGAAAGCTGGGAGGAGACCCCAACATCTGGGTGAGGGGACCCCAAGCTCAGGGTTGGCGGCCCCAACATCTGGATGGGGACACCCAAGGCCAGGGTGGGGACCCCCAACATCTGGATGGGGACCGTGGAATCCGGGAGGAGAACCCAACGTCTGGATGAGGGGACACCAAACATCTGGATGAGGGGACACCAAACATCTGGATGAGGGGACCTTGAAATCTGGGCGGGGACCCCAACATCTGGATGTGGACCCCAAGGTCAAGGTGGGCACCCCAACATCTGGAACGGGGACTTTGCGATCCGGGTGAGGAGCCCAACATCTGGATGAGGAACCCAGCATTCTGCAATGGGGGCCTTGAAATCTGGGCGGGGACCCCAACATCTGGATGAGGGGACCACCCCCAACCCCCCCCCCCCAAGTCAGGGTTGGCGGCCCCAACATCTGGACTGGGGACGTTGCCATTTGGGGGAGGACCTCAACATCTGGATGGGGGATCCCCGATATTGGAGGGTCCCGGTTGGGACCCCAACATCTGGAATGGGGACCCTGGTGGGTAATGGGGACCCCCCCCCCCCAACATCTGGACGGGGGCACCAAGGTCAAGGCGGGCACCCCAACATCTGGGTGGGGAGCTTGAGATCCGGCTGAGGACCCCCAACATCTGGACGAGGACCGCCATGGTCAGGGTGGGGCCCCCAACATCTGGAGGAGGACCTCAACATCTGGATGAGGGCACCCCAACATCTGGCCGAGGACCCCTCCAAGGTCGGGCCTGGCGCCCCCAACATCTGGATGAGGGCCTTGCTCAGTGGGGGGGGGGACCCCCCAAAACATCTGGATTGTGACAGGACCCACCCCTCCCCCCCCCCCCCCAAAAAAAAATCCCCAAACTGGGGTGACGCCAAAAAAGGGGGGGAGGGGCTTTGGGGGGGGAGGATGGGTGGGAATTTGGGGTGCAGGGTGGGGGATGGGCAGGAATTTGGGGGGCTGGGTGCGAATTTGGGGTGCAGGGTGGGGGATGGGCAAGAAATTGGGGTGCAGGGTGGGGGATGGGCAGGGGGTTCGGGGTGCAGGGAGGGGGATGGGCAGGAAATTGGGGTGCAGGGTGGGGGATGGGCGGGAATTTGGGGGTGCAGGGTGGGGGATGGGCGGGAATTTGGGGGGCTGGGTGAGAATTTGGGGTGCAGGGTGGGGGATGGGCAAGAAATTGGGGTGCAGGGTGGGGGATGGGCGGGGATTCGGGGTGCAGGGTGGGGGATGGGCGGGGTGAGAATTGGGGTGGGGGGAGGGGCGCGGGGAATTTGGGTGCCTCCCCTCCCCCCCGGGCCCGGTTTAAGCCTCTTAAGGGGCCCCGGCGGCCGTGGATTAACGGGGGGGGGGAGGGGAGGGGGGGACCCCGCGCTGCCCCTCCCCCACCCCTCCCCCACCCCTCCCCAGCTGTGCCCGGCCCGCCCCTCCCCCACTCCCAGTTGAACCAGTCGGACCGGCCGGGCTGGGGCTGGGGGAGGGGCAGGGCCACGCCCCGCGCGGGGGTGGCACCTGCGGCTGTCCCCAAACCCCTGCGGTGCCACCCTGGGGGTCCCCAAACCCCTGCGGTGCCACCCTGGGGGTCCCCAAACCCCTGCGGTGCCACCCTGGGGACCCCAAACCCCTGCGGTGCCACCCTGGGGGTCCCCAACCCCTGCGGTGCCACCCTGGGGGTCCCCAAACCCCTGCGGTGCCACCCTGGGGACCCCAAACCCCTGCGGTGCCACCCTGGGGGTCCCCAAGTCCTTGCGGTGCCACCCTGGGGGTCCCCAACCCCTGCGGTGCCACCCTGGGGGTCCCCAAACCCCTGCGGTGCCACCCTGGGGACCCCAAACCCCTGCGATGCCACCCTGGGGGTCCCCAACCCCTGCGGTGCCACCCTGGGGGTCCCCAAACCCCTGCGGTGCCACCCTGGGGGTCCCCAAGTCCCCTCCGTGTCCCCTCCGTGTCCCCATTGTGTCTCCAGGTCCCTTCCCGTGTCCCCTCCCTGTCCCTCTTGTGTCCCCAAGTCCCCCCGGTGTCCCCAAGTCCCCCTGGTGTCCCCTCCGTGTCCCTCTCGTGTCCCCAGGTCCCCTCCATGTCCCCCTCTTGTCCCCAAGTCCCCTCCATGTGTCACTCCCATGTCCCCAGGTCCCCTCCATGTCCCCTTTGTGTCCCCTCCGTGTCCCCTTCGTGTCCCCAAGCCCCCTCCATGTGTCACTCCCATGTCCCCAAATCCCCTTTGTGTCCCCTTTGTGTCCCCAGGTCCCCTCCAGGTCCCTTCCTGTGTCCCCCTCGTGTCCCCAAGCCCCCTCCAAGTGTCACTCCCATGTCCCCAGGTCCCCTCCGTGTCCCCCCGGTGTCCCCTCCGTGTCCCCATCGTGTCTCCAGGTCCCTTCCTGTGTCCCCTCCATGTCCCCAAATCCCCTCTGTGTCCCCTTCGTGTCCTCAAGTCCCCTCCATGTCCCTTCCAGTGGCCCCTCTCGTGTCCCTCTCGTGTCCCCAAGTCCCCTCCATGTCCCCTCCGTGTCCCTTTTGTGTCCCCAGGTCCCCTCCAGGTCCCTTCCTGTGTCCCTCTCATGTCCCCAGGTCTCTTTCTGTGTCCCCTCTGTGTCCCCAAGACCCCTCCGTGTCCCCTTGGTGTCCCCTCTGTGTCCCCATCGTGTCCCCAGGTCATTTCCTGTGTCCCCTCCATGTCCCCAAATCCCCTTCGTGTCCCCTTTGTGTCCCCAGGTCCCCTCCAGGTCCCTTCCTGTGTCCCCAAGTCCCCTCCATGTGTCACTCCCATGTCCCCAGGTCCCCTCCATGTCCCCTCCAGGTCCCCAAGCCCCCTCCATGTGTCACTCCCATGTCCCCAAGACCCCTCCGTGTCCCCTCCGTGTCCCCTTCGTGTCCCCTCCGTGTCCCCATCGTGTCCCCAGGTCATTTCCTGTGTCCCCTCCATGTCCCCAAATCCCCTCTGTGTCCCCTTTGTGTCCCCTTTGTGTCCCCAGGTCTCCTCCAGGTCCCTTCCCGTGTCCCCCTCGTGTCCCCAAGCCCCCTCCATGTGTCACTCCCATGTCCCCAGGTCCCCTCCATGTCCCCTTCATGTCCCCTCCGTGTCCCCCTCGTGTCCCCAAGCCCCCTTCGTGTCCCCTTCGTGTCCCCTCCGTGTCCCCATCGTGTCTCCAGGTCTCTTCCTGTGTCCCCTCCATGTCCCCAAATTCCCTTCGTGTCCCCCTCCATGTCCCTTTAGTGTCCCCCCGGTGTCCCCTCTGTGTCCTTCTCTTGTCCCCAGGTCCCCTCTGTGTCCCTTTTATGTCCCCAAGTCCTCTCCAGGTCCCTTCTTGTGTCCCCTCTGTGTCCCCAAGTCCCCTTCCTGTGTCCCCTTCGTGTCCCTCTCGTGTCCCCAGGTCCCTTCTTGTGTCCCCACAATGTCCCCTACATGTCCCTCTGTGTCCTCATGTCCCCGCCGTGTCCCCAAGTCCCCTCTGTGTCCCCTCCATGTCCCTTTTGTGTCCCCAGATCCCCTCCCGTGTCCCCTCCATGTCCCCATCGCGTCCCTGTTGATGCCACCATGTCCCCACCATGGCCCCATGTCCCTTCCCTGTCCCCATCCCCGTCACTGCCATGTCCCTCTGTCCCCTCAGTGTCCCTTGTCCCCATCCCCGTCACTGCCATGTCCCTCTGTCCCCTCAGTGTCCCTTGTCCCCATCCCTGTCCCCTCCATGTCCCTGTGTCCCCTCAGTGTCCCTTGTCCCCATCCCTGTCCCCTCCATGTCCCTGTGTCCCCTCAGTGTCCCTTGTCCCCATCCCTGTCCCCTCCATGTCCCTCTGTCCCCTCAGTGTCCCTTGTCCCCATCCCTGTCCCTGCCATGTCCCCGTGTCCCCCTCAGTGTCCCTTGACCCATCCCTGTCCCCTCCATGTCCCTGTGTCCCCTCAGTGTCCCTTGTCCCCATCCCTGTCCCCTCAGTGTCCCCATCCCCGTCCCCGCCTTGTCCCTGTCCCTGCCATGTCCCCGTGTCCCCCTCAGTGTCCCCATCCCTGTCCCCCCGGTGTCCCCCCCCCGTGTCCCCGTGTCCCGTGTCTGTCCCCGCCGTTGCCATGGCCACGGCGGAAAATAGGACACGGGGAGGGGCCGGGGACACCGGACACGGGGACAGGGGGACACCAGACACGGGGACAGGGGGACACCGACAGGGACAGGGGGACACCAGACATAGGGACATGGGGACACCGGACACGGGGACATGGGGACACCGGACACAGGGACATGGGGATGCCGGACACGGGGACAGGGGGACTCCGACAGGGACAGGGGGACACCGGACATGGGGACATGGGGACACTGGACATAGGGACAGGGGGACACCAGACATAGGGACATGGGGACACCGGACATGGGGACAGGGGGACACCAGACACAGGGACATGGGGACACCGGACAGGGGGACACCGGACACGGGGACAGGGGGACACCGGACACGGGGACATGGGGACACCAGACACGGGGACAGGGGGACACCGGACACGGGGACAGGGGGACACCGGACACGGGGACATGGGGACACCAGACACGGGGACAGGGGGACTCCGACAGGGACAGGGGGACACCAGACATGGGGACACCCACCGGGACACAGGGACACTGGACACGGGGACACTGATTGATAGGGACACTGGGACACCAGACATGGGGACACTGACAGGGACAGGGGGACATGGGGACACTGGACACAGGGACACAGGGACACAGGGACATGGGGACACCGACATGGACAAGGGGACACCAGACATGGGGACATGGGGACACTGACATGGACACGGGGACATGGGGGGGACACTGACACAGACATGGGGACACCGACAGGGACGTGGGGACAGTGACATGGACATGGGGACACAGGGACACTGGACACGGACATGGGGACAGTGACATGGACATGGGGACACAGGGACACTGACAGGGACATGGGGACACCGGACACGGACATGGGGATGGGAGGGGATACAGGACATGGACATGGGGACGTGGGGACACCGGACACAGACATGGGGACAGTGACATGGACACGGGGACACCAACAGGGACATGGGGACACTGGACACAGACATGGGGACAGTGACATGGACATGGGGACACCAACAGGGACATGGGGACACTGGACACAGACATGGGGATGGGAGGGGACACAGGACATGGACATGGGGACGTGGGGACACGGGACACAGACATGGGGACAGTGACATGGACATGGGGACACGGAAAGGGACACAGGGACACTGACATGGACATGGAGACACCGGACATGGACGTGGGGACAGTGACATGGACACGGGGACACGGAAAGGGACATGGGGACGCTGACAGGGACATGGAGACACCAGACGCGGACATGGGGACAGTGACATGGACACGGGGACACGGAAAGGGACACAGGGACACGGGACATGGACGTGGGGACAGTGACATGGACACGGGGACACGGAAAGGGACATGGGGACACTGACATGGACATGGAGACGCCGGACATGGACGTGGGGACAGTGACATGGACACGGGGACACGGAAAGGGACATGGGGACAGCAGACACAGACATGGGGACACGGAAAGGGATACGGGGACACCAACAGGGACATGGGGACACCGGACATGGACATGGGGACAGGAGGGGATACAGGAGATGGACATGGGGATGTGGGGACACCGACATGGACGTGGGGACAGTGACAAGGGACAGTGACAGGGACATGGGGACACCGGATACAGACATGGGGACACGGAAAGGGACATGGGGACAGTGATGTGGACATGGGGACACCGACAGGGACGGGGGACACCGGGACACGGGGACACTG
Source organism: Anomalospiza imberbis (assembly GCF_031753505.1). NCBI lineage: Eukaryota > Metazoa > Chordata > Aves > Passeriformes > Viduidae > Anomalospiza > Anomalospiza imberbis. The sequence continues at coordinate 12,116 of NW_027100569.1, read as the reverse complement.
TGCTCCCAGTCCCCCCAGTATCCCCGGTCCCCCTCAGACCCCTCCAGTCTTCCCAGTTCCCCCAGTATTCCCAGACTCACCAGTTTCCCATCCCCTCCAGTCCCCCCAGTATCCCCAGTATCCCCATCCTCTCCAGTCCCCCCAGTATTCCCAGTATTCCCAGTATCCCCATCCTCTCCAGTCCCCCCAGTATTCCCAGTCCTCCCCAGTCCCTCCCAGTCCTCCCAGTATCCCCAGTCCCCCCCATATCCCCAGTCCCCCCAGTATTCCCAGTATCCCCATCCTCTCCAGTCCCCCCAGTATTCCCAGTATCCCCATCCTCTCCAGTCCCCCCAGTATCCCCAGTATTCCCAGTATCCCCATCCTCTCCAGTATTCCCAGTATTCCCAGTATTCCCGGTCCCTCTCCCAGCCCCGCCCCTTTCCCCGCGCGCCGGAGAAGGGGGCGTGGCCCCAGCCCCTCTCCCCAATCACGTGATCGCAGGTGCGCCCCGCCCCCTCCCCCCCCCCCCCACCCCTTCCCCGCACCTGGCGCTCGCGCCGCGCCCGCCCGAACCCGCCCGGAACCTCCCGAACCCCCTCGGAACCACCCGAACCCCCCCCCGAAACCCTCCCGAAGCCTTTCCGAAGCGGCCGAACCCATCCGAACCCGCCCGAGCCCACCCGAAGCGGCCGAACCCACCCGAAGCCTCTCCGAGCCCACCCGAAGCGGCCGAACCCACCCGAAGCCTCTCCGAGCCCACCCGAAGCGGCCGAACCCACCCGAAGCCTCTCCGAGCCCACCCGAAGCGGCCGAACCCACCCGAAGCCTCTCCGAGCCTCTCCGAGCCCACCCGAAGCCGCTCCGAGCCCACCCGAAGAGGAGCCGAGCCCTCGCCGAAGCCGAGCGCGGCCGGAGCGGGCGCCGGTGGCCGCGGTGGCCCCGGTGGCCCCGGCGGTGGCCCCGGGATGGTGGCGGCCCCCCCGGCCGCCGCCGCCGCCATGCGCCGGGGGTTCCTGGTGCCCGAGATCCGCCCGCTGGACCAGTACGACGGGGCTCGGGCTCGCAGCGCCGCCAGCCTGGCCTGGGCCATCGCCACCGGCTACGGCGGCGCCGGTAGGACCGGGCGGGGACGGCGACAGAGCCGGGAGGGGGGGGGGGGGACGGGGACACGGGGATGGCGGGGAGGGGGATGGGGGTGGGGGGCGTTCTGCAGGGGGAGGGGCGGTTATCGGTAGTGGGAAGGGGTCCCGGTGGTACCGGAGGGGTCCCGGTGGTACCGGAGGGCGTCTCGGTACTGAATGGGGAGAGGGGCTGGTGCCGAGAGGGGTCCCGGTGCTGGGGAGGGGTCTGGGTACCGAATGAGGGGGGCTGGTGCCGAGTCCGGTACTGGGGAGGGGTCCCGGTGGTACCGGAGGGGTCCCGGTGGTACCGAAGGGGGTTCCGGTATTGGGGAGGGGTCCCGGTACCGAATGCAGGGGTCTGGTGCCGAGTACGGTACTGGGGAGGGGGTCTCGGTACCGAATGACGGGGGCTGGTACCGAGTCCGGTACTGGGGTCGGATTCCGATGGTACCGGAGGGGGTCCCGGTACCGAATGGGGGATTCCGGTAGTGGGGAGGGGTCCCGGTACTGGGGAGGGGTCCCGATGGTACCGGAGGGGGTCCCGGTACCGAATAGGGGATTCCGGTAGTGGGGAGGGGTCCCGGTACTGGGGAGGGGTTCCGATGGTACCGGAGGAGGTCCCGGTACCGAATGGGAGGTCCCGGTACTGGGGAGGGGTCCCGATGGTACCGGAGGAGGTCCCGGTACCGAATGGGGCGTTCCGGTACTGGGGAGGGGTCCCGGTCTCGGCGGGATGCGGTTCAAGGGTGGGGTGGGGGATGCTTGGGACCGGGGGGGGTCCCGGTGGTACCGGGGGGGTTCCCGGTGGTACCGGGGGGGGTTCCGGTGGTACCGGGGAGGTTCCGGTACCGAATGGGGGGGTCCCGGTGGTACCGGGGGGGTTCCGGTACCGAATGGGGGTTCCCGGTGGTACCGGGGGGGTTCCGGTACTCCCGGGATTCCCCCCTCCCCCCGGGCGCTTTTGTTGCAGTCTGGGGGAGGCGGCCGTGACGTCACGATGTGACGTCACAGGGCGGGACCCCCCCCTCGTTGCGCCCCGCCCCCTGCGGTGCTGGGTGGGGGGGGGGGGGGGAGGGGTCGCCCCCCCCCCCCCCAAAAAAAGAGGGACCCCCCCAGGTGTTTTGGGGACCCCTCCCCCAGGTGTTCCCTCCCCAAGTGAATTTTGGGACCCCCCCAGGTGTTTTGGGACCCCCCAGGTGTTTTGGGGACCCCCCCAGGTGAATTTTGGGGATCCCCCCCAGGTGAATTTTGGGACCCCCCCGGTGTTTTGGGGACCCCCGAGGTGTTTTGGGGACCCCCCCAGGTAAATTTTGGGACCCCCGAGGTGTTTTGGGGACCCCCCCAGGTGAATTTTGGGACCCCCCCGGTGTTTTGGGGACCCCTCAGGTGTTTTGGGGACCCCCCAGGTGAATTTTGGGACCCCCCCAGGTGTTTTGGGGACCCCCCAGGTGAATTTTGGGACCCCCGAGGTGTTTTGGGGACCCCCCAGGTGAATTTTGGGGACCCCCCCCCCCATGTGAATTTTGGGACCCCCCAGGTGTTTTGGGGACCCCCCAGGTGAATTTTGGGACCCCCCCAGGTGTTTTGGGGACCCCCCAGGTGAATTTTGGGACCCCCCAGGTGTTTTGGGGACCCCTCAGGTGTTTTGGGGACCCCCCAGGTGAATTTTGGGACCCCCCCGGTGTTTTGGGGACCCCCCAGGTGTTTTGGGACCCCCCCGGTGTCCCCCCCTCTCCCAGTCCCTCCCAGTTCCCCCCAGGGGTCAAAGTCCCCCCCCCGCCCCCCCCCAATCGCCCTTTGGCCGGGGTGGGGGAGGGGCAGAGGGCGGGGCCAGGTGGGGGAGGGGCAGGAGCGATTTACACCTGGGGGGGCTGGGACAGGGCAGGGTCCCATGGGTGCTGTGGGACAGGGCAGGGTCCCATGGGTGCTGTGGGACAGGGCAGGGTCCCATGGGTGCTGTGGGACAGGTGAGGGTCCCCTGGGTGCTGTGGGACAGGGCAGGGTCCCATGGGTGCTGTGGGACAGGGCAGGGTCCCGTGGGTGCTGTAGGACAGGTGAGGGTCCCATGGGTGCTGTAGGACAGGTGAGGGTCCCATGGGTGCTGTGGACAGCTGAGGGTCCCATGGGTGCTGTGGGACAGGTGAGGGTCCCATGGGTGCTCTGGGACAGCTGAGGGTCCCATGGGTGCTGTAGGACAGGTGAGGATCCCATGGGTGCCGTGGACAGGTGAGGGTCCCATGGGTGCTGTGGGACAGGTGAGGGTCCATGGGTGCTGTAGGACAGGTGAGGGTCCCATGGGTGCTGTGGACAGGTGAGGGTCCCATGGGTGCTGTGGGACAGGTGAGGGTCCCATGGGTGCTGTGGACAGGTGAGGGTCCATGGGTGCTGTGGGACAGGGCAGGGTCCCATGGGTGCTGTGGGACAGCTGAGGGTCCCATGGGTGCTGTGGGACAGGTGAGGCTCCCATGGGTGCCATGGATAGGTGAGGGTCCCATGGGTGCTGTAGGACATGTGAGGGTCCCATGGGTGCTCTGGACATGTGAAGGTCCCATGGGTGCTGTGGGACAGGTGAGGGTCCCATGGGTGCCGTGGGACAGGTGAGGGACAGGTGAGGGTCCCATGGGTGCTCTGGACAGGTGAGGGACAGATGAGGGTCCCATGGGTGCTGTAGGACAGGTGAGGGTCCCATGGGTGCTGTGGGACAGGGCAGGGTCCCATGGGTGCTGTAGGACAGGTGAGGGTCCCATGGGTGCCCTGGGACAGGTGAGGGTCCATGGGTGCTGTGGGACAGGTGAGGGTCCCATGGGTGCCGTGGGGACAGGTGAGGGACAGGTGAGGGTCCCATGGGTGCTCTGGACAGGTGAGGGACAGATGAGGGTCCCATGGGTGCTGTAGGACAGGTGAGGGTCCCATGGGTGCCCTGGGACAGGTGAGGGTCCATGGGTGCTGTGGGACAGGTGAGGGTCCCGTGGGTGCTCTGGACATGTGAGGGTCCCGTGGGTGCTGTAGGACAGGTGAGGGTCCCATGGGTGCCGTGGCACAGGTGAGGGACAGGTGAGGTTCCCATGGGTGCTGTAGGACATGTGAGGGTCCCATGGGTGTTATAGGACAGGTGAGGGCCATGTGGGTGCTCTGGACAGGTGAGGATCCCATGGGTGCCGTGGACAGCTGAGGGTCCCATGGGTGCCATGGACATCTGAGGCTCCCATGGGTGCCGTGGCCAGGTGAGGCTCCCAGGTGTCCCCAGTGTCCCACTGGGTGTGGCCCTTTCCCACACAGGTGAGGGCGTGGCCCCCAAGGGCTGCCAGGGCCCCTCCCCCACCCACCTGCGGGTGTGGCCCTGCCCCTCCCCCAGCCCCGGAACGTGCCCCTCCCCCAGCCCTGGGGCCCTGGGCCGGGATCTTGGGGGGGTCCCCGTGGTCCTTCTTGGGGTCTCCAGGGGCGATTTTGGGGTCTTGACCAATTTTGGGGTCTCCAGGGTTGATTTTGGGGTCTCCATGGTCATTCTTGGGGTCTCCATGACCACTTTTGTGGTCTCCAGGGTCGATTTTGGGGTCTCCATGACCACTTTTGTGGTCTCCAGGGTTGATTTTGGGGTCTCGACCAATTTTGGGGTCTCCATGGCCAATTTTGGGGTCTCCAGGGTTGATTTTGGGGTCTTGACCAATTTTGGGGTCTCCAGGGTCGATTTCGGGGTCTCCAGGGTCGATTTTGGCGTCTCCAGGAGCAATTTTGGGGTGTCCAAGGTCAATTTTGGGGTCTCCATGGTTGATTTTGGGGTCTCCAGGGTCGATTTTGGGGTCTTGACCAATTTTGGGGTCTCCATGGTTGATTTTGGGGTCTCCATGACCAATTTTGGGGTGTCCAGGGTGAATTTTGGGGTGTCCAGGGTCGATTTTGGGGTCTCCATGGCCAATTTTGGGGTCTCCAGGGTCGATTTTGGGGTGTCCAGGAGCAATTTTGGGGTCTCCAGGGTTGATTTTAGGGTCTTGACCAATTTTGGGGTCTCCAGGGTCGAGTTCGGGGTCTCCAGGGTTGATTTTGGCGTCTCCAGGAGCAATTTTGGGGTCTCCAGGGTTGATTTTGGGGTCTTGACCAATTTTGGGGTCTCCAGGGTCGATTTTGGGGTGTCCATGGTTGATTTTGGGGTCTCCATGGCCAATTTTGGGGTCTCCATGACCACTTTTGTGGTCTCCAGGGTCGATTTTGGGGTCTCCAGGGTCGATTTTGGGGTCTCCATGGCCACTTTTGGGGTCTCCAGGGTCGATTTCAGGGTCTCCATGGTTGATTTTGGGGTCTCCAAGATCAATTTTGGGGTCTCCATGACCAATTTTGGGGTCTCCAGGGTCGATTTTGGGGTCTCCAGGGGCAATTCTTGGATCTCTGTGGTCTTTGAGGGTCTCCATAGTCATTTTTGGTGTCTCCATGGTCTTTGGGCGGTCTCCATGGCCAATTTTGGGGTCTCCATGGTCTTTGGGAGGTCTCCATGGCCAATTTTGGGGTCTCCATGGTAATTCTTGGGGTCTCCATGGTCTTTAGGAGGTCTCCAGGGTCGATTTTGGTGTCTCCATGGTCTTTGGGTGGTCTCCATGGCCAATTTTGGGGTCTCCATGGCCATGGTTGGGGTCTCCATGGTCTTTGGGTGGTCTCCATGGCCAATTTTGGGGTCTCCAGGACCATGGTTGGGGTCTCCATGGCCAATTTTGGGGTCTCCAGGACCATGGTTGGGGTCTCCATGGCCAATTTTGGGGTCTCCATGACCATGGTTGGGGTCTCCATGGTCGGTTTTGGTGGTCCCATGACCACTGAGGTTCCGTGTGGTCCTTGGGGGTCTCGGTGGTTGTTGGGGTCATCTGGTGTCCGTGGTGGCTCCATGGTGGGTGTGTGTCCATCTGTCCGTGGTGGGTCAGTGTCCATCTGTCCATGGTGGCTCCATGGTGGGTCAGTGTCCATCTGTCCGTGGTGGGTCAGTGTCCATCTGTCCATGGTGTGTCCATGGTGGGTCAGTGTCCATGGTGGGTCAGTGTCCATGGTGGGTCAGTGTCCATCTGTCCATGGTGGGTCAGTGTCCATCTGTCCATGGTGGCTCCATGGTGGGTCAGTGTCCATCTGTCCATGATGGGTCAGTGTCCATGGTGGGTCAGTGTCCATGGTGGGTCAGTGTCCATCTGTCCATGGTGGCTCCATGGTGGGTCTGTGTCCATCGTGAGTCAGCGCTGGGTCTGTCACGGGTCAGTGTCCGTCTGTCCATGGTGGGTCAGTGTCCATCTGTCCATGGTGTGTCCATGGTGGGTCAGTGTCCATCTGTCCATGGTGTGTCCATGGTGGGTCAGTGTCCATCTGTCCATGGTGGGTCAGTGTCCATCTGTCCATGGTGTGTCCATGGTGGGTCAGTGTCCATCTGTCCGTGGTGTGTCCATGGTCAGTCCATGGTGGGTCAGTGTCCATCTGTCCATGGTGGGTCAGTGTCCATCTGTCCATGGTGTGTCCATGGTGGGTCAGTGTCCATCTGTCCGTGGTGTGTCCATGGTCAGTCCATGGTGGGTCAGTGTCCATCTGTCCATGGTGTATCCATGGTGGGTCGGTGTCCATCTGTCCATGGTCAGTGTCCATGGTGGGTCGGTGTCCATCTGTCCGTGGTGGGTCAGTGTCCATCTGTCCATGATGGGTCAGTGTCCATGGTGGGTCAGTGTCCATCTGTCCATGGTGTATCCATGGTGGGTCAGTGTCCATCTGTCCGTGGTGGCTCCATGACAGGTCCATGGTGGGTCCATGGTGTGTTAACCCATTTTAACCCTTTCTTTCCCATTTTAACCCATTTTAACCCTTTCTTTCCCTTTTAAAACCCATTTTTAACCCTTTCTTTCCATTTTAACCCATTTTAACCCTTTCTTTCCCATTCCTAACCCATTTTAACCCTTTCTTTCCCATTCCTAACCCATTTTAACCCTTTCTTTCCCATTTCTAACCCATTTTTAACCCTTTCTTTCCCATTCTAACCCATTTTAACCCTTTCTTTCCCATTTTAACCCATTTTTAACCCTTTCTTTCCCATTTTAAACCCATTTTAACCCTTTCTTTCCCATTCCTAACCCATTTTAACCCTTTCTTTCCCATTTTAACCCATTTTTAACCCTTTCTTTCCCATTTTAACCCATTTTAACCCTTTCTTTCCCATTTTAACCCATTTTAACCCTTTCTTTCCCATTTTAACCCTTTCTTTCCCATTCCTAACCCATTTTAACCCTTTCTTTCCCATTTCTAACCCATTTTAACCCTTTCTTTCCTATATCTAACCCATTTTTAACCCTTTCTTTCCCATTTTAACCCATTTTTAACCCTTTCTTTCCCATTTTAACCCATTTTTAACCCTTTCTTTCCCTTTTTAAACCCATTTTTAACCCTTTCTTTCCCATTTCTAACCCGTTTTTAACCCTTTCCCCCCTCCAGGGAACGTCCCCGAGGAGCTGCGGGACCCTTTCTACACCGACCAGTACGCCCAGGAGCACCTGAAGCCGCCGGTGGAGCGCCTCCTGCTGGCCTCCGACATCTACTGCAGGGCCTGGAGCCACGCCCTGGCCACGCCCTGCCCGGCCCCGCCCCCCGGGGCCACGCCCGCGGCCCCGCCCCGCCCCGAGCCCCCTCCCCAGGATTTGGGGGCGCTGCTGGCGCTGCTGGCGGGGAGGGGGGTCCCCCCAACCCTGCAGGGGGTCCCGGTCAGGGCCCAGGATCTGCAGCAGAGACCCATCCACATGGTACTGGGAGGGACTGGGAGGGACTGGGGGGGACTGGGATGGACTGGGAGGGACTGGGATGGACTGGGAGGGACTGGGAGGGACTGGGATGGACTGGGGGGGACTGGGGGGGACTGGGATGGACTGGGAGGGACTGGGATGGACTGGGGGGGACTGGGATGGACTGGGATGGAACTGGGATGGACTGGGGGGGACTGGGATGGACTGGGGGGGACTGGGATGGACTGGGATGGACTGGGATGGACTGGGGTGAACTGGGAGGGGACTGGGGGGGACTGGGATGGACTGGGATGGACTGGGATGAACTGGGAGGGGACTGGGGGGGACTGGGATGGACTGGGATGGAACTGGGAGCACTGGGTGGATATTGGGAGCACTGGGAGGTTGCTGGGTTGTTACTGGGACCACTGGGCAGATACTGGGAGCACTGGGAGGTTACTGGGAGCACTGGGAGCACTGGGAGGTTACTGGGAGCACTGGGAGGTTACTGGGAGGGGACTGGGAGCACTGGGAGCACTGGGCGGATACTGGGAGCACTGGGAGCACTGGGAGGTTACTGGGAGCACTGGGAGGTTACTGGGAGCACTGGGAGCACTGGGAGCACTGGGCGGATACTGGGAGCACTGGGAGCACTGGGAGGTTACTGGGAGCACTGGGAGGTTACTGGGTTGTTACTGGGGTGTTACTGGGAGCACTGGGAGGTTACTGGGAGCACTGGGAGCCGCTTGAGCCCCCCCCCTCATTAATCTCATTAATTCTCAGCCGCTTTAATTGGCCGTTAATTGGCTCAGGCCAATCCCATTAACCCTCCCTGCCTTGAGACCACGCCCCCTTCTCAGTAACCACGCCCATTCCTTGTTGACCACGCCCTATCATCTTTGGCCACGCCCACCCCGCGGGTCCTGGAAGGGCGGGGGAGGCACCGGGACCCCCCAAAATTCCCTGGGACCCCCCAAAATCCCCCCAAATTCCCTGGGACCCCCCAAAATCCCCCCAAATTCCCTGGGACCCCCCCAAAATCCCCCCCAAATTCCCTGGGACCCCCCCAAAATGCCCCCAAATTCCCCGGGACCCCCCCAAAATCCCCCCAAATTCCCTGGGACCCCCCAAAATCCCCCCCAAATTCCCTGGGATCCCCCAAATCTGCCCAAAATCCCCCCAAAATCCTCCCAAAATTTTCCCATTTTTCCCCCAAATTTTCCCAAAAACCTCAAATTTTGCCCCAGAACCCCAAATTTCCCCCAAAGGACCCCAAAATTCCCCGAAAACCCCAAATTTCCCCCCCCGCCAGAACTGCAAAACCCCAAATTTTTCCCTAATTTCCCCCAGATTTCCCAAAAAAAAAGGCAAATTTTGCCCCAAACCCCCAAATTTTGTCCCAAACCCACCAGGACCCCCAAAACCCCAAATTTTCCCCAAATTTCCCCCCCAGGACCCCAAAAACCCCAAATTTTTTCCCCAAATTTCCCCCCCCAGGACCCCAAAACCCCAAACTTTCCCCATTTTTTTCCCCCAAATTTGCCCAAAAACCCCAATTTTTGCCCCAAAAATCCCAAATTTCTCCCCCCCAGGACCCCAAAACCCCAAATTTTTTCCCAAATTTCCCCCTCCAGGACCCCAAAACCCCAAATTTTTCCCCAAATTCCCCCCTCCAGGACCCCAAAACCCCAAATTTTTCCCCAAATTTCCCCCCAGCACCCCAAAACCCCAAATTTTCCCCATTTTCCCCCCCAAATTTGCCCAAAAACCCCAAATTTTCCCCCAAAAATCCCAAATTTTCCCCCCAGGACCCCAAAACCCCAAATTTTTCCCCAAATTTCCCCCCCCAGGACCCCAAAACCCCAATTTTTTCCCCAAATTTTCCCCCCTAGGACCCCAAAACCCCAAATTTTCCCCATTTTTTCCCCCAAATTTGCCCAAAAACCCCAATTTTTGCCCCCAAAATCCCAAATTTCTCCCCCCCAGGACCCCAAAACCCCAAATTTTTCCCAAATTTCCCCCCCCAGAACCCCAAAACCCCAAATTTTTTCCCAAATTTCCCCCTCAGGACCCTGAAACCCCAAATTTTTCCCAAATTTCCCCCCCACCAGAACCCCAAAGCCCCAAATTTTTTCCCCAAATTTCCCCCCCCAGGACCCCAAAACCCCAAATTTTTTCCAAATTTCCCTCCCCAGGTCCCCAAAAGCCCAAATTTTTCCTAATTTCCCCCCCCAGGACCCCAAAACCCCAAATTTTTCCCCAAATTTCCCCCCAGCACCCCAAAACCCCAAATTTTTCCCCAAATTTTCCCCCCTAGGACCGCAAAACCCCAAATTTTCCCCATTTTTTTCCCCAAATTTGCCCAAAAACCCCAATTTTTGCCCCAAAAATCCCAAATTTCCCCCCCAGGACCCCAAAACCCCAATTTTTTTCCCCAAATATCCCCCTTCCAGGACCCCAAAACCCCAAATTTTTCCCCAAATTTCCCCCCCAGCACCCCAAAACCCCAAATTTTTCCCCAAATTTTCCCCCCTAGGACCCCAAAACCCCAAATTTTCCCCATTTTTTCCCCCAAATTTGCCCAAAAAACCCCAAATTTTGCCCCAAACCCCCCTAGGGCGCCCACCTGGCGCTGATCGATTCCCTCATGGCCGCCTTCGTCACCGAGGCCACCCGAAATTTGGGGTCCCCCCCCGGAGCCCCCCCGGGACCCCAAAATTGGGAACCCAAAATTTTGGCTTGGTTGGACACGGTGAGTTGGAATTTTGGGGGGGGGTTTGGGTTTTTTTTGGGGGGTGAAAAAGTGAAAAAAAATAAGGGAATTTTGGTGATTTTAGGTGAACCGGAGGCTGCAGGAAAGCACCGAGAAGGAGGGGGGGGGGGACACCCCAAAATTCGGGGGCGCCCCAAAATTTGGGGAGCGGCGAAGCGGCTCCGGCGTGCACGCACAAGGTGGGTGGGAAATGGGGGAATCGGCGAGAAAATGCGCCAAAAATCCCAAAGGAATCGGCCAGAAAATGCGCCAAAAATGCGCAAAAATCCGCAAAAAATCAGAAAAAAATCACAGAAAAACACCTAAAAAATCCTCCAAAAAATCAAAAAAAAATTCCTAAAAAATCCTCAAAAAATCCCTCAAAAATCCTAAAAAATCCTAAAACAATCACAAAAAAATCACAAAAAAATCCTCAAAAAATCCTAAAAAATCCCGAAAAAATTCCCCCAAAATGTGGGGAGCGGCGAAGCGGCTCCGGCGTGCACGCACAAGGTGGGTGGGAAATGGGGGAATCGGCGAGAAAATGCGCCAAAAATCCCAAAGGAATCGGCGAGAAAATGCACCAAAAATCCCAAAGGAATCGGCCAGAAAATGCGCCAAAAATCCCAAAGGAATCGGCCAGAAAATGCGCCAAAAATGCGCAAAAATCCGCAAAAAATCAGAAAAAAAACCTAAAAAATCTGCAAAAAATCACAAAAAAATCACCTAAAAAACACCCAAAAAATCCTCAAAAATCCACAAAAAATCACAAAAAATCACAAAAAAACACCTAAAAAATCCTCAATAAAATCACAAAAAATCACAAAAAAGCACCTAAAAAATCCACAAAAAATCCAAAAAAAAATCCTAAAAAATCCACGAAAAATGTTAAAAAGATAATAAAAAATCCAGCCGAAAATCCTAAAAAATCCTCAAAAAATCACGAAAAAATCCCGAAAAAATCCACAAAAATAATAAAAAAATCCAAAAAAAAATCCTAAAAAAATCCTAAAAAATCCTCAAAAATCCAAAAAAAATTCCCAAAAAAATCCTAAAAAATCCCCAAAAAATTCCCCCAAAATTTGGGGAGCGGCGAAGCGGCTCCGGCGTGCACGCACAAGGTGGGTGGGAAATGGGGGAATCGGCCAGAAAATGCGCCAAAAATCCCAAAGGAATCGGCCAGAAAATGCGCCAAAAATCCCAAAGGAATCGGCCAGAAAATGCGCCAAAAATGCGCAAAAATCCGCAAAAAAATCACAAAAAAATCACAGAAAAAACCTAAAAAATCCGCAAAAAATCACAAAAAAATCACCTAAAAAACACCCAAAAAATCCTCAAAAATCCACAAAAAATCACAAAAAATCACAAAAAAACACCTAAAAAATCCTCAATAAAATCACAAAAAATCACAAAAAAGCACCTAAAAAATCCACAAAAAATCCAAAAAAAAATCCTAAAAAATCCACGAAAAATGTTAAAAAGATAATAAAAAATGCAGCCGAAAATCCTAAAAAATCCTCAAAAATC
>NW_027100568.1:0-38745 GCF_031753505.1 Anomalospiza imberbis | reverse complement strand
GAATGGGACCTGTCATGCATCTCTGTGCCCGTGTCCATTGTCCCTTCCACAGCTGCATTGCCCACTTATTGCCGGGGACATGCTGCCACCCCCCAGAACAGGACCCTCTGTCCCCGAGATGCTGCCTCTGTTGTCCTTTCCAGACTGAAGGGGCAGCCCTCCTGCCAGGGAAGGGCTTGAGCAACATCTTGTGCTTCAGCCCTGGTCCCTGGGTGGTACCACCAGCACTGGCAGAGCTGCTTGTCTGGTCACAGCCAGTGATGGGCAGGCAGCAGCCGGGCATCAGGCTCCCGAGACCAGCAGCTACTATGTTTATTTTTCATTTTTCAAGTTTTAGGAATATTTTTCATAGAAAATTCTCCAAATATTTCGTCCCTTTTCCCACACAGTTCCATATTTTTCAAAGTAGTTTTAGAATTTAGAAAAACTTAGAACATTTTTACATTTCTAGAATCAAAATAAAATTGCATTTAATTGGTAATCTATACTCTACTACATGGCATGCAGGTGATGAGGGGACCCCTGTAAGGCTGGCAGACGACCGGGCTCCGTCATGGGGCCCACGAGGTGGCGGGGGGTGTTGTGGGTGCAGGGTTTTGCAGTAAGACATGTGGGGCTTTGCGTCCTTTGTAAGCAGGGCACGTGGCAGGGGCTCCTCATGAGGTTCTTAGGGGATTTGGGATCTCTGCTGTGTCATACAGGTGACGGGAGACCTCTGTAAGGCTGGCCGGGGCTTGAGTTCCTCGTGATTAACCTGGCGGTTAGTGCTTGCCGTCAAGGCTGGAGAGGAGCTGAGTCCTTCCGAAGGTGGGCAGGAGGCTGGGTTCTTTTGTGAGGCACTCAAGGCTGGCTTGGGGTTTCTGCATTGGTGTGCACGGATCCCTCATGAAGCAAGCAGTGCTCTTTTGGGGACTCTCCTGAGGGGTGCAGGAATCCCACATGAGGCCCACTGGGATATTTTGGGGTCTCTTCTAAGGAGGTGCACGGATTCATCGTGAGGCACACAGGGCTCTTTTGGGGTCTCTTCTGAGGGGCGCAGGAATCCCTCTTGAAGCACAAAGGAGTATTGACAGTCTCTGCTCTCGCTGTGCAGGGATCCCTCAGGAGGTGTGCACCGGGGTTAAACTAGAGGGGGTTTTTCAGTTTTCTCAGCACAGCCAAGGGACGCTCCCGGTCGAGGTGCTGCAAAGTTGGCAGGAAGCTTCCTGCAAAGCCTTGGGCCCGGCCTGCGGGACCGCGGGGCGACCAGAGCCCATCCTTGGGGGCCGGGCGGGGTTTCCGGTATCCACCGCACCCTTGTCGGGCCAGCTCCGGCCCCGGCGGCGAATGGCTGCGGCCCCGGGCTCCGATGGGGCTGCCGAGCAACGCCGGGGGCGACAAGGGCCTCGCTGCGCCCTGGCCCTGTGCTGCAGCCAAACACCTTTACAGCCACGGCGGTTCTCTGGGGCACAGGAGGGCTACAAGTCAGGCCGTGCCTTCTCGCACTGACGAAGGAGCTCCTTGCATTGCCCAGTTCCCTAAAGCACGCGGGGAGCCCAGCAGAGCATGAAAACGGTTCTGGACTGCGCTCCCGTCTACACTGGGATCGAGATATGGATTGACTGAAAGTGCTGGCTGTTATAAATAAACTTGCTTTAGTAGGTGGGGTTGATGATGGTTAATTGTTTCAAATGAGTCATAAGGAATTGCCACTAATGCAATGGATTGTTAATGTAGTGAACAGTTCCACAAAGTTAAATATGTACTGTGAGTTAAGTGATGTGCATGGTTGCCAACCAGGGGGAGGAGACGAGGTGCATCGAAGAGTGATATCACCAGTTCAGCCTGCGATTGGAGGGATTGACCACGCAATAGTGCCTCGAAATTCCAGAATGATTGGCAGGAATGCACCACCTTATGGACCAACCAGCGAGCAGAAAGAGGGCCAATCAGCAAAGGGATCAGAACGCACCAATCGTCAGCGTCCAGAGACCTTTAACAGCCCCAGGTGCTGGGCCACCCGGGGTCTGTCTGCGACTTTGTACCCAAAGAAGCACCCTGTGCCCTGTGCACAGACACTTGTTACTTTTTGAGACTCTGACTTGCCGCCGAGGTCCTGGGCTTATCCTGGGGCCTCGTCCTCAGTTGCCTTTGTTTATAATAAACAGGCCCAGGCTTTTTAAAATACTCTGGCTCTGATTCGCCTGTTTTTAACACTGGCCAGTCACAGTGTGAAGACCATGGTGCATGCTGAGCAACTTCTCCATGTCCCCTTTCTGATAGAACAATTACGGATTATTAATTCGGGCCAAGAGCAGCCCCGGGGGCACAGGGCGGAGGCAAGGCAAGGTGGGAGGAGAAAGAGCGGGGACGAGATTTCCCTCGAAAGGCAGACGCGCTCTGGGGCCCGCTCCTGGCCAGGGAGCCTGCCCAGAGCCGTCCCCTGCTCGCCGGGGCCTTGAGGGGCAGCTGTCCAGCTGGGCCAAGCTGTGCCAGCAGCTCCAGCCGTGCTGGGGAGCCTTGCCAGCTCTGGGCCCTGCTGTGCAGGAGGGTCCCAGTGTGCCACTGGCAGCCGGGAGCCTCAGCCGCTCCTCTCTCCACAGGAGCGCCTCTGCTGCTTCACAAGACCGCCAAAGACTTCAGTCAGGGAGAACTGGACCTGTCATGCATCTCTGTGCCCGTGTCCATTGTCCCTTCCACAGCTGCATTGCCCACTTATTGCCGGGGACATGCTGCCACCCCCAGAACAGGACCCTCTGTCCCCGAGGATGCTGCCTCTGTTGTCTTTCCAGGACTGAAGGGGCAGCCCTCCTGCCAGGGAAGGGCTTGAGCAACATCTTTGTGCTTCAGCCCTGGTCCCTGGTGGTACCACCAGCACTGGCAGAGCTGCTTGTCTGGTCACAGCCAGTGATGGGCAGGCAGCAGCCGGGCATCAGGCTCCCGAGACCAGCTCGTACTATGTTTATTTTTCATTTTTCAAGTTTTAGGAATATTTTTCATAGAAAATTCTCCAAATATTTCGTCCCTTTTCCCACACAGTTCCATATTTTTCAAAGTAGTTTTAGAATTTAGAAAAACTTAGAACATTTTTACATTTCTAGAATCAAAAATAAAATTGCATTTAATTGGTAATCTATACTCTACTACATGGCATGCAGGTGATGAGGGGACCCCTGTAAGGCTGGCAGACGACCGGCTCCGTCATGGGCCCACGAGGTGGCGGGGGGTGTTGTGGGTGCAGGGTTTTGCAGTAAGACATGTGGGGCTTTGCGTCCTTTGTAAGCAGGGCACGTGGCAGGGCTCCTCATGAGGTTCTTAGGGGATTTGGGATCTCTGCTGTGTCATACAGGTGACGGGAGACCTCTGTAAGGCTGGCCGGGGCTTGAGTTCCTCGTGATTAACCTGCGGGTTAGTGCTTGCCGTCAAGGCCTGGAGAGGAGCTGAGTCCTTCCGAAGGTGGGCAGGAGGCTGGGTTCTTTTGTGAGGCACTCAAGGCTGGCTTGGGGTTTCTGCATTGGTGTGCACGGATCCCTCATGAAGCAAGCAGTGCTCTTTTGGGGACTCTCCTGAGGGGTGCAGGAATCCCACATGAGGCCCACTGGGATATTTTGGGGTCTCTTCTAAGGAGTGCACGGATTCATCGTGAGGCACACAGGGCTCTTTTGGGGTCTCTTCTGAGGGGCGCAGGAATCCCTCTTGAAGCACAAAGGAGTATTGACAGTCTCTGCTCTGCTGTGCAGGGATCCCTCAGGAGGTGTGCACCGGGGTTAAACTAGAGGGGGTTTTTCAGTTTTCTCAGCACAGCCAAGGGACGCTCCCGGTCGAGGTGCTGCAAAGTTGGCAGAAGCTTCCTGCAAAGCCTTGGGCCCGGCCTGCGGGACCGGCGGGGCGACCAGAGCCCATCCTTGGGGGCCGGGCGGGGTTTCCGGTATCCACCGCACCCTTGTCGGGCCAGCTCCGGCCCCGGCGGCGAATGGCTGCGGCCCCGGGCTCCGATGGGGCTGCCGAGCAACGCCGGGGGCGCGACAAGGGCCTCGCTGCGCCCTGGCCCTGTGCTGCAGCCAAACACCTTTACAGCCACGGCGGTTCTCTGGGGCACAGGAGGCTACAAGTCAGGCCGTGCCTTCTCGCACTGACGAAGGAGCTCCTTGCATTGCCCAGTTCCCTAAAGCACGCGGGGAGCCCAGCAGACATGAAAACGGTTCTGGACTGCGCTCCCGTCTACACTGGGATCGAGATATGGATTGACTGAAAGTGCTGGCTGTTATAAATAAACTTGCTTTAGTAGGTGGGGTTGATGATGGTTAATTGTTTCAAATGAGTCATAAGGAATTGCAACTAATGCAATGGATTGTTAATGTAGTGAACAGTTCCACAAAGTTAAATATGTACTGTGAGTTAAGTGGATGTGCATGGTTGCCAACCAGGGGGAGGAGACGAGTGCATCGAAGAGTGATATCACCAGTTCAGCCTGCGATTGGAGGGATTGACCAGCCAATAGTGCCTCGAAATTCCAGAATGATTGGCCAGGAATGCACCACCTTATGGACCAACCAGCGAGCAGAAAGAGGGCCAATCAGCAAAGGGATCAGGAACGCACCAATCGTCAGCGTCCAGAGACTTTAACAGCCCAGGTGCTGGCCACCCGGGGTCTGTCTGCGGACTTTGTACCCAAAAGAAGCACCCTGTGCCCTGTGCACAGACACTTGTTACTTTTTGAGACTCTGACTTGCCGCCGAGGTCCTGGGCTTATCCTGGGGCCTCGTCCTCAGTTGCCTTTGTTTATAATAAACAGGCCCAGGCTTTTTAAAATACTCTGGCTCTGATTCGCCTGTTTTTAACACTGGCCAGTCACAGTGTGAAGACCATGGTGCATGCTGGAGCAACTTCTCCATGTCCCCTTTCTGATAGAACAATTACGGATTATTAATTCGGGCCAAGAGCAGCCCGGGGGCACAGGGCGGAGGCAAGGCAAGGTGGGGAGGAGAAAGAGCGGGGGACGAGATTTCCCTCGAAAGGCAGACGCGCTCTGGGGCCCGCTCCTTGGCCAGGGAGCCTGCCCAGAGCCGTCCCCTGCTCGCCGGGGCCTTGAGGGGCAGCTGTCCAGCTGGGCCAAGCTGTGCCAGCAGCTCCAGCCGTGCTGGGGAGCCTTGCAGCTCTGGGCCCTGCTGTGCAGGAGGGTCCCAGTGTGCCACTGGCAGCCGGGAGCCTCAGCCGCTCCTCTCTCCACAGGAGCGCCTCTGCTGCTTCACAAGACCGGCCAAAGACTTCAGTCAGGGAGAACTGGACCTGTCATGCATCTCTGTGCCCGTGTCCATTGTCCCTTCCACAGCTGCATTGCCCACTTATTGCCGGGGACATGCTGCCACCCCCCAGAACAGGACCCTCTGTCCCCGAGGATGCTGCCTCTGTTGTCTTTCCAGGACTGAAGGGGCAGCCTCCTGCCAGGGAAGGGCTTGAGCAACATCTTTGTGCTTCAGCCCTGGTCCCTGGGTGGTACCACCAGCACTGGCAGAGCTGCTTGTCTGGTCACAGCCAGTGATGGGCAGGCAGCAGCCGGGCATCAGGCTCCCGAGACAGCAGCTACTATGTTTATTTTTTCATTTTTCAAGTTTTAGGAATATTTTTCATAGAAAATTCTCCAAATATTTCGTCCCTTTTCCACACAGTTCCATATTTTTCAAAGTAGTTAGAATTTAGAAAAACTTAGAACATTTTTACATTTCTAGAATCAAAAATAAAATTGCATTTAATTGGTAATCTATACTCTACTACATGGCATGCAGGTGATGAGGGGACCCCTGTAAGGCTGGCAGACGACCGGGCTCCGTCATGGGGCCCACGAGGTGGCGGGGGGTGTTGTGGGTGCAGGGTTTTGCAGTAAGACATGTGGGGCTTTGCGTCCTTTGTAAGCAGGGCACGTGGCAGGGGCTCCTCATGAGGTTCTTAGGGGATTTGGGATCTCTGCTGTGTCATACAGGTGACGGGAGACCTCTGTAAGGCTGGCCGGGGCTTGAGTTCCTCGTGATTAACCTGGCGGGTTAGTGCTTGCCGTCAAGGCCTGGAGAGGAGCTGAGTCCTTCCGAAGGTGGGCAGGAGGCTGGGTTCTTTTGTGAGGCACTCAAGGCTGGCTTGGGGTTTCTGCATTGGTGTGCACGGATCCCTCATGAAGCAAGCAGTGCTCTTTTGGGGACTCTCCTGAGGGGTGCAGGAATCCCACGTGAGGCCCACTGGGATATTTTGGGGTCTCTTCTAAGGAGTGCACGGATTCATCGTGAGGCACACAGGGCTCTTTTGGGGTCTCTTCTGAGGGGCGCAGGAATCCCTCTTGAAGCACAAAGGAGTATTGACAGTCTCTGCTCTGCTGTGCAGGGATCCCTCAGGAGGTGTGCACCGGGGTTAAACTAGAGGGGGTTTTTCAGTTTTCTCAGAGCCAAGGGACGCTCCCGGTCGAGGTGCTGCAAAGTTGGCAGGAAGCTTCCTGCAAAGCCTTGGGCCCGGCCTGCGGGGACCGGCGGGCGACCAGAGCCCATCCTTGTGGGGCCGGCGGGGGTATCCGGTATCCACCGCACCCTTGTCGGGCCAGCTCCGGGGCCACCGGCGGCGAATGGCTGCGGCCCCGGGCTCCGATGGGGCTGCCGAGCAACGCCGGGGCGCGACAAGGGCCTCGCTGCGCCCTGGCCCTGTGCTGCAGCAAACACCTTTACAGCCACGGCGGTTCTCTGGGGCACAGGAGGCTACAAGTCAGGCCGTGCCTTCTCGCACTGACGAAGGAGCTCCTTGCATTGCCCAGTTCCCTAAAGCACGCGGGGAGCCCAGCAGAGCATGAAAACGGTTCTGGACTGCGCTCCCGTCTACACTGGGATCGAGATATGGATTGACTGAAAGTGCTGGCTGTTATAAATAAACTTGCTTTAGTAGGTGGGGTTGATGATGGTTAATTGTTTCAAATGAGTCATAAGGAATTGCCAACTAATGCAATGGATTGTTAATGTAGTGAACAGTTCCACAAAGTTAAATATGTACTGTGAGTTAAGTGGATGTGCCATGGTTGCCAACCAGGGGGAGGAGACGAGGTGCATCGAAGAGTGATATCACCAGTTCAGCCTGCGATTGGAGGGATTGACCAGCCAATAGTGCCTCGAAATTCCAGAATGATTGGCCAGGAATGCACCTCCTTATGGACCAACCAGCGAGCAGAAAGAGGGCCAATCAGCAAAGGGATCAGGAACGCACCAATCGTCAGCGTCAGAGACTTTAACAGCCCCAGGTGCTGGCCACCGGGGTCTGTCTGCGGACTTTGTACCCAAAGAAGCACCCTGTGCCCTGTGCAACAGACACTTGTTACTTTTGAGACTCTGACTTGCCGCCGAGGTCCTGGGCTTATCCTGGGGCCTCGTCCTCAGTTGCCTTTGTTTATAATAAACAGGCCCAGGCTTTTTAAAATACTCTGGCTCTGATTCGCCTGTTTTTAACACTGGCCAGTCACAGTGTGAAGACCATGGTGCATGCTGGAGCAACTTCTCCATGTCCCCTTTCTGATAGAACAATTACGGATTATTAATTCGGGCCAGAGCAGCCCCGGGGGCACAGGGCGGAGGCAAGGCAAGGTGGGGAGGAGAAAGAGCGGGGTCGAGATTTCCCTCGAAAGGCAGACGCGCTCTGGGGCCCGCTCCTGGCCAGGGAGCCTGCCCAGAGCCGTCCCCTGCTCGCCGGGGCCTTGAGGGGCAGCTGTCCAGCTGGGCCAAGCTGTGCCAGCAGCTCCAGCCGTGCTGGGGAGCCTTGCCAGCTCTGGGGCCCTGCTGTGCAGGAGGGTCCCAGTGTGCCACTGGCAGCCGGGAGCCTCAGCCGCTCCTCTCTCCACAGGAGCGCCTCTGCTGCTTCACAAGACCGGCCAAAGACTTCAGTCAGGGAGAACTGGACCTGTCATGCAATCTCTGTGCCCGTGTCCATTGTCCCTTCCACAGCTGCATTGCCCCACTTATTGCCGGGGACATGCTGCCACCCCCAGAACAGGACCCTCTGTCCCCGAGGATGCTGCCTCTGTGTTGTCTTTCCAGGACTGAAGGGGCAGCCCTCCCTGCCAGGGAAGGGCTTGAGCAACATCTTTGTGCTTCAGCCCTGGTCCCTGGTGGTACCACCAGCACTGGCAGAGCTGCTTGTCTGGTCACAGCCAGTGATGGGCAGGCAGCAGCCGGGCATCAGGCTCCCGAGACCAGCAGCTACTATGTTTATTTTTCATTTTTCAAGTTTTAGGATATTTTTCATAGAAAATTCTCCAAATATTTCGTCCCTTTTCCCACACAGTTCCATATTTTTCAAGTAGTTTTAGAATTTAGAAAAACTTAGAACATTTTTACATTTCTAGAATCAAAAATAAAAATGCATTTAATTGGTAATCTATACTCTACTACATGGCATGCAGGTGATGAGGGGACCCCTGTAAGGCTGGCAGACGACCGGGCTCCGTCATGGGGCCCACGAGGTGGCGGGGGGTGTTGTGGGTGCAGGGTTTTGCAGTAAGACATGTGGGGCTTTGCGTCCTTTGTAAGCAGGGCACGTGGCAGGGGCTCCTCATGAGGTTCTTAGGGGATTGGGGATCTCTGCTGTGTCATACAGGTGACGGAGACCTCTGTAAGGCTGGCCGGGGCTTGAGTTCCTCGTGATTAACCTGGCGGGTTAGTGCTTGCCGTCAAGGCCTGGAGAGGAGCTGAGTCCTTCCGAAGGTGGGCAGGAGGCTGGGTTCTTTTGTGAGGCACTCAAGGCTGGCTTGGGGGTGTCTGCATTGGTGTGCACGGATCCCTCATGAAGCAAGCAGTGCTCTTTTGGGACTCTCCTGAGGGGTGCAGGAATCCCACGTGAGGCCCACTGGGAATATTTTGGGGTCTCTTCTAAGGAGTGCACGGATTCATCGTGGAGGCACACAGGGCTCTTTTGGGGTCTCTTCTGAGGGGCGCAGGAATCCCTCTTGAAGCACAAAGGAGTATTGACAGGTCTCTGCTCTGCTGTGCAGGGATCCCTCAGGAGGTGTGCAACGGGGTTAAACTAGAGGGGGTTTTTCAGTTTTCTCAGCACAGCCAAGGGACGCTCCCGGTCGAGGTGCTGCAAAGTTGGCAGGAAGCTTCCTGCAAAGCCTTGGGCCCGGCCTGCGGGACCGGCGGGCGACCAGAGCCCATCCTTGGGGGGCCGGGCGGGGTTTCCGGTATCCACCGCACCCTTGTCGGGCCAGCTCCGGCCCCGGCGGCGAATGGCTGCGGCCCCGGGCTCCGATGGGGGCTGCGAGCAACGCCGGGGGCGCGACAAGGGCCTCGCTGCGCCCTGGCCCTGTGCTGCAGCCAAACACCTTTACAGCCACGGCGGTTCTCTGGGGCACAGGAGGCTACAAGTCAGGCCGTGCCTTCTCGCACTGACGAAGGGAGCTCCTTGCATTGCCCAGTTCCCTAAAGCACGCGGGGAGCCCAGCAGAGCATGAAAACGGTTCTGGACTGCGCTCCCGTCTACACTGGGATCGAGATATGGATTGACTGAAAGTGCTGGCTGTTATAAATAAACTTGCTTTAGTAGGTGGGGTTGATGATGGTTAATTGTTTCAAATGAGTCATAAGGAATTGCCAACTAATGCAATGGATTGTTAATGTAGTGAACAGTTCCACAAAGTTAAATATGTACTGTGAGTTAAGTGGATGTGCATGGTTGCCAACCAGGGGGAGGAGACGAGGTGCATCGAAGAGTGATATCACCAGTTCAGCCTGCGATTGGAGGGATTGACCAGCCAATTGTGCCTCGAAATTCCAGAATGATTGGCCAGGAATGCACCACCTTATGGACCAACCAGCGAGCAGAAAGAGGGCCAATCAGCAAAGGGATCAGGAACGCACCAATCGTCAGCGTCCAGAGACTTTAACAGCCCCAGGTGCTGGCCACCCGGGGTCTTTCTGCGGACTTTGTACCCAAAGAAGCACCCTGTGCCCTGTGCACAGACACTTGTTACTTTTTGAGACTCTGACTTGCCGCCGAGGTCCTGGGCTTATCCTGGGGCCTCGTCCTCAGTTGCCTTTGTTTATAATAAACAGGCCCAGGCTTTTTAAAATACTCTGGCTCTGATTCGCCTGTTTTTAACACTGGCCAGTCACAGTGTGAAGACCATGGTGCATGCTGGAGCAACTTCTCCATGTCCCCTTTCTGATAGAACAATTACGGATTATTAATTCGGGCCAAGAGCAGCCCCGGGGGCACAGGGCGGAGGCAAGGCAAGGTGGGGAGGAGAAAGAGCGGGGACGAGATTTCCCTCGAAAGGCAGACGCGCTCTGGGGCCCGCTCCTGGCCAGGGAGCCTGCCCAGAGCCGTCCCCTGCTCGCCGGGGCCTTGAGGGGCAGCTGTCCAGCTGGGCCAAGCTGTGCCAGCAGCTCCAGCCGTGCTGGGGAGCCTTGCCAGCTCTGGGCCCTGCTGTGCAGGAGGGTCCCAGTGTGCCACTGGCAGCCGGGAGCCTCAGCCGCTCCTCTCTCCACAGGAGCGCCTCTGCTGCTTCACAAGACCGGCCAAAGACTTCAGTCAGGGAGAACTGGACCTGTCATGCATCTCTGTGCCCGTGTCCATTGTCCCTTCCACAGCTGCATTGCCCACTTATTGCCGGGGACATGCTGCCACCCCCCAGAACAGGACCCTCTGTCCCCGAGGATGCTGCCTCTGTTGTCTTTCCAGGACTGAAGGGGCAGCCCTCCTGCCAGGGAAGGGCTTGAGCAACATCTTTGTGCTTCAGCCCTGGTCCCTGGGTGGTACCACCAGCACTGGCAGAGCTGCTTGTCTGGTCACAGCCAGTGATGGGCAGGCAGCAGCCGGGCATCAGGCTCCCGAGACCAGCAGCTACTATGTTTATTTTTCATTTTTCAAGTTTTAGGAATATTTTTCATAGAAAATTCTCCAAATATTTCGTCCCTTTTCCCACACAGTTCCATATTTTTCAAAGTAGTTTTAGAATTTAGAAAAACTTAGAACATTTTTACATTTCTAGAATCAAAAATAAAATTGCATTTAATTGGTAATCTATACTCTACTACATGGCATGCAGGTGATGAGGGGACCCCTGTAAGGCTGGCAGACGACCGGGCTCCGTCATGGGGCCCACGAGGTGGCGGGGGGTGTTGTGGGTGCAGGGTTTTGCAGTAAGACATGTGGGGCTTTGCGTCCTTTGTAAGCAGGGCACGTGGCAGGGGCTCCTCATGAGGTTCTTAGGGGATTTGGGATCTCTGCTGTGTCATACAGGTGACGGGAGACCTCTGTAAGGCTGGCCGGGGGCTTGAGTTCCTCGTGATTAACCTGGCGGGTTAGTGCTTGCCGTCAAGGCCTGGAGAGGAGCTGAGTCCTTCCGAAGGTGGGCAGGAGGCTGGGTTCTTTTGTGAGGCACTCAAGGCTGGCTTGGGGTTTCTGCATTGGTGTGCACGGATCCCTCATGAAGCAAGCAGTGCTCTTTTGGGGACTCTCCTGAGGGGTGCAGGAATCCCACATGAGGCCCACTGGGATATTTTGGGGTCTCTTCTAAGGAGTGCACGGATTCATCGTGAGGCACACAGGGCTCTTTTGGGGTCTCTTCTGAGGGGCGCAGGAATCCCTCTTGAAGCACAAAGGAGTATTGACAGTCTCTGCTCTGCTGTGCAGGGATCCCTCAGGAGGTGTGCACCGGGGTTAAACTAGAGGGGGTTTTTCAGTTTTCTCAGCACAGCCAAGGGACGCTCCCGGTCGAGGTGCTGCAAAGTTGGCAGGAAGCTTCCTGCAAAGCCTTGGGCCCGGCCTGCGGGACCGGCGGGCGACCAGAGCCCATCCTTGGGGGCCGGGCGGGGTTTCCGGTATCCACCGCACCCTTGTCGGGCCAGCTCCGGCCCCGGCGGCGAATGGCTGCGGCCCCGGGCTCCGATGGGGCTGCCGAGCAACGCCGGGGGCGCGACAAGGGCCTCGCTGCGCCCTGGCCCTGTGCTGCAGCCAAACACCTTTACAGCCACGGCGGTTCTCTGGGGCACAGGAGGCTACAAGTCAGGCCGTGCCTTCTCGCACTGACGAAGGAGCTCCTTGCATTGCCCAGTTCCCTAAAGCACGCGGGGAGCCCAGCAGAGCATGAAAACGGTTCTGGACTGCGCTCCCGTCTACACTGGGATCGAGATATGGATTGACTGAAAGTGCTGGCTGTTATAAATAAACTTGCTTTAGTAGGTGGGGTTGATGATGGTTAATTGTTTCAAATGAGTCATAAGGAATTGCCAACTAATGTAATGGATTGTTAATGTAGTGAACAGTTCCACAAAGTTAAATATGTACTGTGAGTTAAGTGGATGTGCATGGTTGCCAACCAGGGGGAGGAGACGAGGTGCATCGAAGAGTGATATCACCAGTTCAGCCTGCGATTGGAGGGATTGACCAGCCAATAGTGCCTCGAAATTCCAGAATGATTGGCCAGGAATGCACCACCTTATGGACCAACCAGCGAGCAGAAAGAGGGCCAATCAGCAAAGGGATCAGGAACGCACCAATCGTCAGCGTCCAGAGACTTTAACAGCCCCAGGTGCTGGCCACCCGGGGTCTTTCTGCGGACTTTGTACCCAAAGAAGCACCCTGTGCCCTGTGCACAGACACTTGTTACTTTTTGAGACTCTGACTTGCCGCCGAGGTCCTGGGCTTATCCTGGGGCCTCGTCCTCAGTTGCCTTTGTTTATAATAAACAGGCCCAGGCTTTTTAAAATACTCTGGCTCTGATTCGCCTGTTTTTAACACTGGCCAGTCACAGTGTGAAGACCATGGTGCATGCTGGAGCAACTTCTCCATGTCCCCTTTCTGATAGAACAATTACGGATTATTAATTCGGGCCAAGAGCAGCCCCGGGGGCACAGGGCGGAGGCAAGGCAAGGTGGGGAGGAGAAAGAGCGGGTTGGAGATCGCCCTCGAAAGGCAGACGCGCTCTGGGGCCCGCTCCTGGCCAGGGAGCCTGCCCAGAGCCGTCCCCTGCTCGCCGGGGCCTTGAGGGGCAGCTGTCCAGCTGGGCCAAGCTGTGCCAGCAGCTCCAGCCGTGCTGGGGAGCCTTGCCAGCTCTGGGCCCTGCTGTGCAGGAGGGTCCCAGTGTGCCACTGGCAGCCGGGAGCCTCACCCGCTCCTCTCTCCACAGGAGCGCCTCTGCTGCTTCACAAGACCGGCCAAAGACTTCAGTCAGGGAGAACTGGACCTGTCATGCATCTCTGTGCCCGTGTCCATTGTCCCTTCCACAGCTGCATGGGCCACTTATTGCCGGGGACATGCTGCCACCCCCCAGAACAGGACCCTCTGTCCCCGAGGATGCTGCCTCTGTTGTCTTTCCAGGACTGAAGGTGCAGCCCTCCTGCCAGGGAAGGGCTTGAGCAACATCTTTGTGCTTCAGCCCTGGTCCCTGGGTGGTACCACCAGCACTGGCAGAGCTGCTTGTCTGGTCACAGCCAGTGATGGGCAGGCAGCAGCCGGGCATCAGGCTCCCGAGACCAGCAGCTACTATGTTTATTTTTCATTTTTCAAGTTTTAGGAATATTTTTCATAGAAAATTCTCCAAATATTTCGTCCCTTTTCCCACACAGTTCCATATTTTTCAAAGTAGTTTTAGAATTTAGAAAAACTTAGAACATTTTTACATTTCTAGAATCAAAAATAAAATTGCATTTAATTGGTAATCTATACTCTACTACATGGCATGCAGGTGATGAGGGGACCCCTGTAAGGCTGGCAGACGACCGGGCTCCGTCATGGGGCCCACGAGGTGGCGGGGGGTGTTGTGGGTGCAGGGTTTTGCAGTAAGACATGTGGGGCTTTGCGTCCTTTGTAAGCAGGGCACGTGGCAGGGGCTCCTCATGAGGTTCTTAGGGGATTTGGGATCTCTGCTGTGTCATACAGGTGACGGGAGACCTCTGTAAGGCTGGCCGGGGCTTGAGTTCCTCGTGATTAACCTGGCGGGTTAGTGCTTGCCGTCAAGGCCTGGAGAGGAGCTGAGTCCTTCCGAAGGTGGGCAGGAGGCTGGGTTCTTTTGTGAGGCACTCAAGGCTGGCTTGGGGTTTCTGCATTGGTGTGCACGGATCCCTCATGAAGCAAGCAGTGCTCTTTTGGGGACTCTCCTGAGGGGTGCAGGAATCCCACATGAGGCCCACTGGGATATTTTGGGGTCTCTTCTAAGGAGTGCACGGATTCATCGTGAGGCACACAGGGCTCTTTTGGGGTCTCTTCTGAGGGGCGCAGGAATCCCTCTTGAAGCACAAAGGAGTATTGACAGTCTCTGCTCTGCTGTGCAGGGATCCCTCAGGAGGTGTGCACCGGGGTTAAACTAGAGGGGGTTTTTCAGTTTTCTCAGCACAGCCAAGGGACGCTCCCGGTCGAGGTGCTGCAAAGTCGGCAGGAAGCTTCCTGCAAAGCCTTGGGCCCGGCCTGCGGGACCGGCGGGCGACCAGAGCCCATCCTTGGGGGCCGGGCGGGGTTTCCGGTATCCACCGCACCCTTGTCGGGCCAGCTCCGGCCCCGGCGGCGAATGGCTGCGGCCCCGGGCTCCGATGGGGCTGCCGAGCAACGCCGGGGGCGCGACAAGGGCCTCGCTGCGCCCTGGCCCTGTGCTGCAGCCAAACACCTTTACAGCCACGGCGGTTCTCTGGGGCACAGGAGGCTACAAGTCAGGCCGTGCCTTCTCGCACTGACGAAGGAGCTCCTTGCATTGCCCAGTTCCCTAAAGCACGCGGGGAGCCCAGCAGAGCATGAAAACGGTTCTGGACTGCGCTCCCGTCTACACTGGGATCGAGATATGGATTGACTGAAAGTGCTGGCTGTTATAAATAAACTTGCTTTAGTAGGTGGGGTTGATGATGGTTAATTGTTTCAAATGAGTCATAAGGAATTGCCAACTAATGCAATGGATTGTTAATGTAGTGAACAGTTCCACAAAGTTAAATATGTACTGTGAGTTAAGTGGATGTGCATGGTTGCCAACCAGGGGGAGGAGACGAGGTGCATCGAAGAGTGATATCACCAGTTCAGCCTGCGATTGGAGGGATTGACCAGCCAATAGTGCCTCGAAATTCCAGAATGATTGGCCAGGAATGCACCACCTTATGGACCAACCAGCGAGCAGAAAGAGGGCCAATCAGCAAAGGGATCAGGAACGCACCAATCGTCAGCGTCCAGAGACTTTAACAGCCCCAGGTGCTGGCCACCCGGGGTCTGTCTGCGGACTTTGTACCCAAAGAAGCACCCTGTGCCCTGTGCACAGACACTTGTTACTTTTTGAGACTCTGACTTGCCGCCGAGGTCCTGGGCTTATCCTGGGGCCTCGTCCTCAGTTGCCTTTGTTTATAATAAACAGGCCCAGGCTTTTTAAAATACTCTGGCTCTGATTCGCCTGTTTTTAACACTGGCCAGTCACAGTGTGAAGACCATGGTGCATGCTGGAGCAACTTCTCCATGTCCCCTTTCTGATAGAACAATCACGGATTATTAATTCGGGCCAAGAGCAGCCCCGGGGGCACAGGGCGGAGGCAAGGCAAGGTGGGGAGGAGAAAGAGCGGGGACGAGATTTCCCTCGAAAGGCAGACGCGCTCTGGGGCCCGCTCCTGGCCAGGGAGCCTGCCCAGAGCCGTCCCCTGCTCGCCGGGGCCTTGAGGGGCAGCTGTCCAGCTGGGCCAAGCTGTGCCAGCAGCTCCAGCCGTGCTGGGGAGCCTTGCCAGCTCTGGGCCCTGCTGTGCAGGAGGGTCCCAGTGTGCCACTGGCAGCCGGGAGCCTCAGCCGCTCCTCTCTCCACAGGAGCGCCTCTGCTGCTTCACAAGACCGGCCAAAGACTTCAGTCAGGGAGAACTGGACCTGTCATGCATCTCTGTGCCCGTGTCCATTGTCCCTTCCACAGCTGCATTGCCCACTTATTGCCGGGGACATGCTGCCACCCCCCAGAACAGGACCCTCTGTCCCCGAGGATGCTGCCTCTGTTGTCTTTCCAGGACTGAAGGGGCAGCCCTCCTGCCAGGGAAGGGCTTGAGCAACATCTTTGTGCTTCAGCCCTGGTCCCTGGGTGGTACCACCAGCACTGGCAGAGCTGCTTGTCTGGTCACAGCCAGTGATGGGCAGGCAGCAGCCGGGCATCAGGCTCCCGAGACCAGCAGCTACTATGTTTATTTTTCATTTTTCAAGTTTTAGGAATATTTTTCATAGAAAATTCTCCAAATATTTCGTCCCTTTTCCCACACAGTTCCATATTTTTCAAAGTAGTTTTAGAATTTAGAAAAACTTAGAACATTTTTACATTTCTAGAATCAAAAATAAAATTGCATTTAATTGGTAATCTATACTCTACTACATGGCATGCAGGTGATGAGGGGACCCCTGTAAGGCTGGCAGACGACCGGGCTCCGTCATGGGGCCCACGAGGTGGCGGGGGGTGTTGTGGGTGCAGGGTTTTGCAGTAAGACATGTGGGGCTTTGCGTCCTTTGTAAGCAGGGCACGTGGCAGGGGCTCCTCATGAGGTTCTTAGGGGATTTGGGATCTCTGCTGTGTCATACAGGTGACGGGAGACCTCTGTAAGGCTGGCCGGGGCTTGAGTTCCTCGTGATTAACCTGGCGGGTTAGTGCTTGCCGTCAAGGCCTGGAGAGGAGCTGAGTCCTTCCGAAGGTGGGCAGGAGGCTGGGTTCTTTTGTGAGGCACTCAAGGCTGGCTTGGGGTTTCTGCATTGGTGTGCACGGATCCCTCATGAAGCAAGCAGTGCTCTTTTGGGGACTCTCCTGAGGGGTGCAGGAATCCCACATGAGGCCCACTGGGATATTTTGGGGTCTCTTCTAAGGAGTGCACGGATTCATCGTGAGGCACACAGGGCTCTTTTGGGGTCTCTTCTGAGGGGCGCAGGAATCCCTCTTGAAGCACAAAGGAGTATTGACAGTCTCTGCTCTGCTGTGCAGGGATCCCTCAGGAGGTGTGCACCGGGGTTAAACTAGAGGGGGTTTTTCAGTTTTCTCAGCACAGCCAAGGGACGCTCCCGGTCGAGGTGCTGCAAAGTCGGCAGGAAGCTTCCTGCAAAGCCTTGGGCCCGGCCTGCGGGACCGGCGGGCGACCAGAGCCCATCCTTGGGGGCCGGGCGGGGTTTCCGGTATCCACCGCACCCTTGTCGGGCCAGCTCCGGCCCCGGCGGCGAATGGCTGCGGCCCCGGGCTCCGATGGGGCTGCCGAGCAACGCCGGGGGCGCGACAAGGGCCTCGCTGCGCCCTGGCCCTGTGCTGCAGCCAAACACCTTTACAGCCACGGCGGTTCTCTGGGGCACAGGAGGCTACAAGTCAGGCCGTGCCTTCTCGCACTGACGAAGGAGCTCCTTGCATTGCCCAGTTCCCTAAAGCACGCGGGGAGCCCAGCAGAGCATGAAAACGGTTCTGGACTGCGCTCCCGTCTACACTGGGATCGAGATATGGATTGACTGAAAGTGCTGGCTGTTATAAATAAACTTGCTTTAGTAGGTGGGGTTGATGATGGTTAATTGTTTCAAATGAGTCATAAGGAATTGCCAACTAATGCAATGGATTGTTAATGTAGTGAACAGTTCCACAAAGTTAAATATGTACTGTGAGTTAAGTGGATGTGCATGGTTGCCAACCAGGGGGAGGAGACGAGGTGCATCGAAGAGTGATATCACCAGTTCAGCCTGCGATTGGAGGGATTGACCAGCCAATTGTGCCTCGAAATTCCAGAATGATTGGCCAGGAATGCACCACCTTATGGACCAACCAGCGAGCAGAAAGAGGGCCAATCAGCAAAGGGATCAGGAACGCACCAATCGTCAGCGTCCAGAGACTTTAACAGCCCCAGGTGCTGGCCACCCGGGGTCTTTCTGCGGACTTTGTACCCAAAGAAGCACCCTGTGCCCTGTGCACAGACACTTGTTACTTTTTGAGACTCTGACTTGCCGCCGAGGTCCTGGGCTTATCCTGGGGCCTCGTCCTCAGTTGCCTTTGTTTATAATAAACAGGCCCAGGCTTTTTAAAATACTCTGGCTCTGATTCGCCTGTTTTTAACACTGGCCAGTCACAGTGTGAAGACCATGGTGCATGCTGGAGCAACTTCTCCATGTCCCCTTTCTGATAGAACAATTACGGATTATTAATTCGGGCCAAGAGCAGCCCCGGGGGCACAGGGCGGAGGCAAGGCAAGGTGGGGAGGAGAAAGAGCGGGGACGAGATTTCCCTCGAAAGGCAGACGCGCTCTGGGGCCCGCTCCTGGCCAGGGAGCCTGCCCAGAGCCGTCCCCTGCTCGCCGGGGCCTTGAGGGGCAGCTGTCCAGCTGGGCCAAGCTGTGCCAGCAGCTCCAGCCGTGCTGGGGAGCCTTGCCAGCTCTGGGCCCTGCTGTGCAGGAGGGTCCCAGTGTGCCACTGGCAGCCGGGAGCCTCAGCCGCTCCTCTCTCCACAGGAGCGCCTCTGCTGCTTCACAAGACCGGCCAAAGACTTCAGTCAGGGAGAACTGGACCTGTCATGCATCTCTGTGCCCGTGTCCATTGTCCCTTCCACAGCTGCATTGCCCACTTATTGCCGGGGACATGCTGCCACCCCCCAGAACAGGACCCTCTGTCCCCGAGGATGCTGCCTCTGTTGTCTTTCCAGGACTGAAGGGGCAGCCCTCCTGCCAGGGAAGGGCTTGAGCAACATCTTTGTGCTTCAGCCCTGGTCCCTGGGTGGTACCACCAGCACTGGCAGAGCTGCTTGTCTGGTCACAGCCAGTGATGGGCAGGCAGCAGCCGGGCATCAGGCTCCCGAGACCAGCAGCTACTATGTTTATTTTTCATTTTTCAAGTTTTAGGAATATTTTTCATAGAAAATTCTCCAAATATTTCGTCCCTTTTCCCACACAGTTCCATATTTTTCAAAGTAGTTTTAGAATTTAGAAAAACTTAGAACATTTTTACATTTCTAGAATCAAAAATAAAATTGCATTTAATTGGTAATCTATACTCTACTACATGGCATGCAGGTGATGAGGGGACCCCTGTAAGGCTGGCAGACGACCGGGCTCCGTCATGGGGCCCACGAGGTGGCGGGGGGTGTTGTGGGTGCAGGGTTTTGCAGTAAGACATGTGGGGCTTTGCGTCCTTTGTAAGCAGGGCACGTGGCAGGGGCTCCTCATGAGGTTCTTAGGGGATTTGGGATCTCTGCTGTGTCATACAGGTGACGGGAGACCTCTGTAAGGCTGGCCGGGGCTTGAGTTCCTCGTGATTAACCTGGCGGGTTAGTGCTTGCCGTCAAGGCCTGGAGAGGAGCTGAGTCCTTCCGAAGGTGGGCAGGAGGCTGGGTTCTTTTGTGAGGCACTCAAGGCTGGCTTGGGGTTTCTGCATTGGTGTGCACGGATCCCTCATGAAGCAAGCAGTGCTCTTTTGGGGACTCTCCTGAGGGGTGCAGGAATCCCACATGAGGCCCACTGGGATATTTTGGGGTCTCTTCTAAGGAGTGCACGGATTCATCGTGAGGCACACAGGGCTCTTTTGGGGTCTCTTCTGAGGGGCGCAGGAATCCCTCTTGAAGCACAAAGGAGTATTGACAGTCTCTGCTCTGCTGTGCAGGGATCCCTCAGGAGGTGTGCACCGGGGTTAAACTAGAGGGGGTTTTTCAGTTTTCTCAGCACAGCCAAGGGACGCTCCCGGTCGAGGTGCTGCAAAGTCGGCAGGAAGCTTCCTGCAAAGCCTTGGGCCCGGCCTGCGGGACCGGCGGGCGACCAGAGCCCATCCTTGGGGGCCGGGCGGGGTTTCCGGTATCCACCGCACCCTTGTCGGGCCAGCTCCGGCCCCGGCGGCGAATGGCTGCGGCCCCGGGCTCCGATGGGGCTGCCGAGCAACGCCGGGGGCGCGACAAGGGCCTCGCTGCGCCCTGGCCCTGTGCTGCAGCCAAACACCTTTACAGCCACGGCGGTTCTCTGGGGCACAGGAGGCTACAAGTCAGGCCGTGCCTTCTCGCACTGACGAAGGAGCTCCTTGCATTGCCCAGTTCCCTAAAGCACGCGGGGAGCCCAGCAGAGCATGAAAACGGTTCTGGACTGCGCTCCCGTCTACACTGGGATCGAGATATGGATTGACTGAAAGTGCTGGCTGTTATAAATAAACTTGCTTTAGTAGGTGGGGTTGATGATGGTTAATTGTTTCAAATGAGTCATAAGGAATTGCCAACTAATGCAATGGATTGTTAATGTAGTGAACAGTTCCACAAAGTTAAATATGTACTGTGAGTTAAGTGGATGTGCATGGTTGCCAACCAGGGGGAGGAGACGAGGTGCATCGAAGAGTGATATCACCAGTTCAGCCTGCGATTGGAGGGATTGACCAGCCAATAGTGCCTCGAAATTCCAGAATGATTGGCCAGGAATGCACCACCTTATGGACCAACCAGCGAGCAGAAAGAGGGCCAATCAGCAAAGGGATCAGGAACGCACCAATCGTCAGCGTCCAGAGACTTTAACAGCCCCAGGTGCTGGCCACCCGGGGTCTGTCTGCGGACTTTGTACCCAAAGAAGCACCCTGTGCCCTGTGCACAGACACTTGTTACTTTTTGAGACTCTGACTTGCCGCCGAGGTCCTGGGCTTATCCTGGGGCCTCGTCCTCAGTTGCCTTTGTTTATAATAAACAGGCCCAGGCTTTTTAAAATACTCTGGCTCTGATTCGCCTGTTTTTAACACTGGCCAGTCACAGTGTGAAGACCATGGTGCATGCTGGAGCAACTTCTCCATGTCCCCTTTCTGATAGAACAATTACGGATTATTAATTCGGGCCAAGAGCAGCCCCGGGGGCACAGGGCGGAGGCAAGGCAAGGTGGGGAGGAGAAAGAGCGGGGACGAGATTTCCCTCGAAAGGCAGACGCGCTCTGGGGCCCGCTCCTGGCCAGGGAGCCTGCCCAGAGCCGTCCCCTGCTCGCCGGGGCCTTGAGGGGCAGCTGTCCAGCTGGGCCAAGCTGTGCCAGCAGCTCCAGCCGTGCTGGGGAGCCTTGCCAGCTCTGGGCCCTGCTGTGCAGGAGGGTCCCAGTGTGCCACTGGCAGCCGGGAGCCTCAGCCGCTCCTCTCTCCACAGGAGCGCCTCTGCTGCTTCACAAGACCGGCCAAAGACTTCAGTCAGGGAGAACTGGACCTGTCATGCATCTCTGTGCCCGTGTCCATTGTCCCTTCCACAGCTGCATTGCCCACTTATTGCCGGGGACATGCTGCCACCCCCCAGAACAGGACCCTCTGTCCCCGAGGATGCTGCCTCTGTTGTCTTTCCAGGACTGAAGGGGCAGCCCTCCTGCCAGGGAAGGGCTTGAGCAACATCTTTGTGCTTCAGCCCTGGTCCCTGGGTGGTACCACCAGCACTGGCAGAGCTGCTTGTCTGGTCACAGCCAGTGATGGGCAGGCAGCAGCCGGGCATCAGGCTCCCGAGACCAGCAGCTACTATGTTTATTTTTCATTTTTCAAGTTTTAGGAATATTTTTCATAGAAAATTCTCCAAATATTTCGTCCCTTTTCCCACACAGTTCCATATTTTTCAAAGTAGTTTTAGAATTTAGAAAAACTTAGAACATTTTTACATTTCTAGAATCAAAAATAAAATTGCATTTAATTGGTAATCTATACTCTACTACATGGCATGCAGGTGATGAGGGGACCCCTGTAAGGCTGGCAGACGACCGGGCTCCGTCATGGGGCCCACGAGGTGGCGGGGGGTGTTGTGGGTGCAGGGTTTTGCAGTAAGACATGTGGGGCTTTGCGTCCTTTGTAAGCAGGGCACGTGGCAGGGGCTCCTCATGAGGTTCTTAGGGGATTTGGGATCTCTGCTGTGTCATACAGGTGACGGGAGACCTCTGTAAGGCTGGCCGGGGCTTGAGTTCCTCGTGATTAACCTGGCGGGTTAGTGCTTGCCGTCAAGGCCTGGAGAGGAGCTGAGTCCTTCCGAAGGTGGGCAGGAGGCTGGGTTCTTTTGTGAGGCACTCAAGGCTGGCTTGGGGTTTCTGCATTGGTGTGCACGGATCCCTCATGAAGCAAGCAGTGCTCTTTTGGGGACTCTCCTGAGGGGTGCAGGAATCCCACATGAGGCCCACTGGGATATTTTGGGGTCTCTTCTAAGGAGTGCACGGATTCATCGTGAGGCACACAGGGCTCTTTTGGGGTCTCTTCTGAGGGGCGCAGGAATCCCTCTTGAAGCACAAAGGAGTATTGACAGTCTCTGCTCTGCTGTGCAGGGATCCCTCAGGAGGTGTGCACCGGGGTTAAACTAGAGGGGGTTTTTCAGTTTTCTCAGCACAGCCAAGGGACGCTCCCGGTCGAGGTGCTGCAAAGTTGGCAGGAAGCTTCCTGCAAAGCCTTGGGCCCGGCCTGCGGGACCGGCGGGCGACCAGAGCCCATCCTTGGGGGCCGGGCGGGGTTTCCGGTATCCACCGCACCCTTGTCGGGCCAGCTCCGGCCCCGGCGGCGAATGGCTGCGGCCCCGGGCTCCGATGGGGCTGCCGAGCAACGCCGGGGGCGCGACAAGGGCCTCGCTGCGCCCTGGCCCTGTGCTGCAGCCAAACACCTTTACAGCCACGGCGGTTCTCTGGGGCACAGGAGGCTACAAGTCAGGCCGTGCCTTCTCGCACTGACGAAGGAGCTCCTTGCATTGCCCAGTTCCCTAAAGCACGCGGGGAGCCCAGCAGAGCATGAAAACGGTTCTGGACTGCGCTCCCGTCTACACTGGGATCGAGATATGGATTGACTGAAAGTGCTGGCTGTTATAAATAAACTTGCTTTAGTAGGTGGGGTTGATGATGGTTAATTGTTTCAAATGAGTCATAAGGAATTGCCAACTAATGCAATGGATTGTTAATGTAGTGAACAGTTCCACAAAGTTAAATATGTACTGTGAGTTAAGTGGATGTGCATGGTTGCCAACCAGGGGGAGGAGACGAGGTGCATCGAAGAGTGATATCACCAGTTCAGCCTGCGATTGGAGGGATTGACCAGCCAATAGTGCCTCGAAATTCCAGAATGATTGGCCAGGAATGCACCACCTTATGGACCAACCAGCGAGCAGAAAGAGGGCCAATCAGCAAAGGGATCAGGAACGCACCAATCGTCAGCGTCCAGAGACTTTAACAGCCCCAGGTGCTGGCCACCCGGGGTCTGTCTGCGGACTTTGTACCCAAAGAAGCACCCTGTGCCCTGTGCACAGACACTTGTTACTTTTTGAGACTCTGACTTGCCGCCGAGGTCCTGGGCTTATCCTGGGGCCTCGTCCTCAGTTGCCTTTGTTTATAATAAACAGGCCCAGGCTTTTTAAAATACTCTGGCTCTGATTCGCCTGTTTTTAACACTGGCCAGTCACAGTGTGAAGACCATGGTGCATGCTGGAGCAACTTCTCCATGTCCCCTTTCTGATAGAACAATTACGGATTATTAATTCGGGCCAAGAGCAGCCCCGGGGGCACAGGGCGGAGGCAAGGCAAGGTGGGGAGGAGAAAGAGCGGGGACGAGATTTCCCTCGAAAGGCAGACGCGCTCTGGGGCCCGCTCCTGGCCAGGGAGCCTGCCCAGAGCCGTCCCCTGCTCGCCGGGGCCTTGAGGGGCAGCTGTCCAGCTGGGCCAAGCTGTGCCAGCAGCTCCAGCCGTGCTGGGGAGCCTTGCCAGCTCTGGGCCCTGCTGTGCAGGAGGGTCCCAGTGTGCCACTGGCAGCCGGGAGCCTCAGCCGCTCCTCTCTCCACAGGAGCGCCTCTGCTGCTTCACAAGACCGGCCAAAGACTTCAGTCAGGGAGAACTGGACCTGTCATGCATCTCTGTGCCCGTGTCCATTGTCCCTTCCACAGCTGCATTGCCCACTTATTGCCGGGGACATGCTGCCACCCCCCAGAACAGGACCCTCTGTCCCCGAGGATGCTGCCTCTGTTGTCTTTCCAGGACTGAAGGGGCAGCCCTCCTGCCAGGGAAGGGCTTGAGCAACATCTTTGTGCTTCAGCCCTGGTCCCTGGGTGGTACCACCAGCACTGGCAGAGCTGCTTGTCTGGTCACAGCCAGTGATGGGCAGGCAGCAGCCGGGCATCAGGCTCCCGAGACCAGCAGCTACTATGTTTATTTTTCATTTTTCAAGTTTTAGGAATATTTTTCATAGAAAATTCTCCAAATATTTCGTCCCTTTTCCCACACAGTTCCATATTTTTCAAAGTAGTTTTAGAATTTAGAAAAACTTAGAACATTTTTACATTTCTAGAATCAAAAATAAAATTGCATTTAATTGGTAATCTATACTCTACTACATGGCATGCAGGTGATGAGGGGACCCCTGTAAGGCTGGCAGACGACCGGGCTCCGTCATGGGGCCCACGAGGTGGCGGGGGGTGTTGTGGGTGCAGGGTTTTGCAGTAAGACATGTGGGGCTTTGCGTCCTTTGTAAGCAGGGCACGTGGCAGGGGCTCCTCATGAGGTTCTTAGGGGATTTGGGATCTCTGCTGTGTCATACAGGTGACGGGAGACCTCTGTAAGGCTGGCCGGGGCTTGAGTTCCTCGTGATTAACCTGGCGGGTTAGTGCTTGCCGTCAAGGCCTGGAGAGGAGCTGAGTCCTTCCGAAGGTGGGCAGGAGGCTGGGTTCTTTTGTGAGGCACTCAAGGCTGGCTTGGGGTTTCTGCATTGGTGTGCACGGATCCCTCATGAAGCAAGCAGTGCTCTTTTGGGGACTCTCCTGAGGGGTGCAGGAATCCCACATGAGGCCCACTGGGATATTTTGGGGTCTCTTCTAAGGAGTGCACGGATTCATCGTGAGGCACACAGGGCTCTTTTGGGGTCTCTTCTGAGGGGCGCAGGAATCCCTCTTGAAGCACAAAGGAGTATTGACAGTCTCTGCTCTGCTGTGCAGGGATCCCTCAGGAGGTGTGCACCGGGGTTAAACTAGAGGGGGTTTTTCAGTTTTCTCAGCACAGCCAAGGGACGCTCCCGGTCGAGGTGCTGCAAAGTTGGCAGGAAGCTTCCTGCAAAGCCTTGGGCCCGGCCTGCGGGACCGGCGGGCGACCAGAGCCCATCCTTGGGGGCCGGGCGGGGTTTCCGGTATCCACCGCACCCTTGTCGGGCCAGCTCCGGCCCCGGCGGCGAATGGCTGCGGCCCCGGGCTCCGATGGGGCTGCCGAGCAACGCCGGGGGCGCGACAAGGGCCTCGCTGCGCCCTGGCCCTGTGCTGCAGCCAAACACCTTTACAGCCACGGCGGTTCTCTGGGGCACAGGAGGCTACAAGTCAGGCCGTGCCTTCTCGCACTGACGAAGGAGCTCCTTGCATTGCCCAGTTCCCTAAAGCACGCGGGGAGCCCAGCAGAGCATGAAAACGGTTCTGGACTGCGCTCCCGTCTACACTGGGATCGAGATATGGATTGACTGAAAGTGCTGGCTGTTATAAATAAACTTGCTTTAGTAGGTGGGGTTGATGATGGTTAATTGTTTCAAATGAGTCATAAGGAATTGCCAACTAATGCAATGGATTGTTAATGTAGTGAACAGTTCCACAAAGTTAAATATGTACTGTGAGTTAAGTGGATGTGCATGGTTGCCAACCAGGGGGAGGAGACGAGGTGCATCGAAGAGTGATATCACCAGTTCAGCCTGCGATTGGAGGGATTGACCAGCCAATAGTGCCTCGAAATTCCAGAATGATTGGCCAGGAATGCACCACCTTATGGACCAACCAGCGAGCAGAAAGAGGGCCAATCAGCAAAGGGATCAGGAACGCACCAATCGTCAGCGTCCAGAGACTTTAACAGCCCCAGGTGCTGGCCACCCGGGGTCTGTCTGCGGACTTTGTACCCAAAGAAGCACCCTGTGCCCTGTGCACAGACACTTGTTACTTTTTGAGACTCTGACTTGCCGCCGAGGTCCTGGGCTTATCCTGGGGCCTCGTCCTCAGTTGCCTTTGTTTATAATAAACAGGCCCAGGCTTTTTAAAATACTCTGGCTCTGATTCGCCTGTTTTTAACACTGGCCAGTCACAGTGTGAAGACCATGGTGCATGCTGGAGCAACTTCTCCATGTCCCCTTTCTGATAGAACAATTACGGATTATTAATTCGGGCCAAGAGCAGCCCCGGGGGCACAGGGCGGAGGCAAGGCAAGGTGGGGAGGAGAAAGAGCGGGGACGAGATTTCCCTCGAAAGGCAGACGCGCTCTGGGGCCCGCTCCTGGCCAGGGAGCCTGCCCAGAGCCGTCCCCTGCTCGCCGGGGCCTTGAGGGGCAGCTGTCCAGCTGGGCCAAGCTGTGCCAGCAGCTCCAGCCGTGCTGGGGAGCCTTGCCAGCTCTGGGCCCTGCTGTGCAGGAGGGTCCCAGTGTGCCACTGGCAGCCGGGAGCCTCAGCCGCTCCTCTCTCCACAGGAGCGCCTCTGCTGCTTCACAAGACCGGCCAAAGACTTCAGTCAGGGAGAACTGGACCTGTCATGCATCTCTGTGCCCGTGTCCATTGTCCCTTCCACAGCTGCATTGCCCACTTATTGCCGGGGACATGCTGCCACCCCCCAGAACAGGACCCTCTGTCCCCGAGGATGCTGCCTCTGTTGTCTTTCCAGGACTGAAGGGGCAGCCCTCCTGCCAGGGAAGGGCTTGAGCAACATCTTTGTGCTTCAGCCCTGGTCCCTGGGTGGTACCACCAGCACTGGCAGAGCTGCTTGTCTGGTCACAGCCAGTGATGGGCAGGCAGCAGCCGGGCATCAGGCTCCCGAGACCAGCAGCTACTATGTTTATTTTTCATTTTTCAAGTTTTAGGAATATTTTTCATAGAAAATTCTCCAAATATTTCGTCCCTTTTCCCACACAGTTCCATATTTTTCAAAGTAGTTTTAGAATTTAGAAAAACTTAGAACATTTTTACATTTCTAGAATCAAAAATAAAATTGCATTTAATTGGTAATCTATACTCTACTACATG
Organism: Anomalospiza imberbis; assembly: GCF_031753505.1. NCBI lineage: Eukaryota > Metazoa > Chordata > Aves > Passeriformes > Viduidae > Anomalospiza > Anomalospiza imberbis. Next base: position 11,871 of record NW_027100568.1, on the reverse strand, counting down.
GCATGCAGGTGATGAGGGGACCCCTGTAAGGCTGGCAGACGACCGGGCTCCGTCATGGGGCCCACGAGGTGGCGGGGGGTGTTGTGGGTGCAGGGTTTTGCAGTAAGACATGTGGGGCTTTGCGTCCTTTGTAAGCAGGGCACGTGGCAGGGGCTCCTCATGAGGTTCTTAGGGGATTTGGGATCTCTGCTGTGTCATACAGGTGACGGGAGACCTCTGTAAGGCTGGCCGGGGCTTGAGTTCCTCGTGATTAACCTGGCGGGTTAGTGCTTGCCGTCAAGGCCTGGAGAGGAGCTGAGTCCTTCCGAAGGTGGGCAGGAGGCTGGGTTCTTTTGTGAGGCACTCAAGGCTGGCTTGGGGTTTCTGCATTGGTGTGCACGGATCCCTCATGAAGCAAGCAGTGCTCTTTTGGGGACTCTCCTGAGGGGTGCAGGAATCCCACATGAGGCCCACTGGGATATTTTGGGGTCTCTTCTAAGGAGTGCACGGATTCATCGTGAGGCACACAGGGCTCTTTTGGGGTCTCTTCTGAGGGGCGCAGGAATCCCTCTTGAAGCACAAAGGAGTATTGACAGTCTCTGCTCTGCTGTGCAGGGATCCCTCAGGAGGTGTGCACCGGGGTTAAACTAGAGGGGGTTTTTCAGTTTTCTCAGCACAGCCAAGGGACGCTCCCGGTCGAGGTGCTGCAAAGTTGGCAGGAAGCTTCCTGCAAAGCCTTGGGCCCGGCCTGCGGGACCGGCGGGCGACCAGAGCCCATCCTTGGGGGCCGGGCGGGGTTTCCGGTATCCACCGCACCCTTGTCGGGCCAGCTCCGGCCCCGGCGGCGAATGGCTGCGGCCCCGGGCTCCGATGGGGCTGCCGAGCAACGCCGGGGGCGCGACAAGGGCCTCGCTGCGCCCTGGCCCTGTGCTGCAGCCAAACACCTTTACAGCCACGGCGGTTCTCTGGGGCACAGGAGGCTACAAGTCAGGCCGTGCCTTCTCGCACTGACGAAGGAGCTCCTTGCATTGCCCAGTTCCCTAAAGCACGCGGGGAGCCCAGCAGAGCATGAAAACGGTTCTGGACTGCGCTCCCGTCTACACTGGGATCGAGATATGGATTGACTGAAAGTGCTGGCTGTTATAAATAAACTTGCTTTAGTAGGTGGGGTTGATGATGGTTAATTGTTTCAAATGAGTCATAAGGAATTGCCAACTAATGCAATGGATTGTTAATGTAGTGAACAGTTCCACAAAGTTAAATATGTACTGTGAGTTAAGTGGATGTGCATGGTTGCCAACCAGGGGGAGGAGACGAGGTGCATCGAAGAGTGATATCACCAGTTCAGCCTGCGATTGGAGGGATTGACCAGCCAATAGTGCCTCGAAATTCCAGAATGATTGGCCAGGAATGCACCACCTTATGGACCAACCAGCGAGCAGAAAGAGGGCCAATCAGCAAAGGGATCAGGAACGCACCAATCGTCAGCGTCCAGAGACTTTAACAGCCCCAGGTGCTGGCCACCCGGGGTCTGTCTGCGGACTTTGTACCCAAAGAAGCACCCTGTGCCCTGTGCACAGACACTTGTTACTTTTTGAGACTCTGACTTGCCGCCGAGGTCCTGGGCTTATCCTGGGGCCTCGTCCTCAGTTGCCTTTGTTTATAATAAACAGGCCCAGGCTTTTTAAAATACTCTGGCTCTGATTCGCCTGTTTTTAACACTGGCCAGTCACAGTGTGAAGACCATGGTGCATGCTGGAGCAACTTCTCCATGTCCCCTTTCTGATAGAACAATCACGGATTATTAATTCGGGCCAAGAGCAGCCCCGGGGGCACAGGGCGGAGGCAAGGCAAGGTGGGGAGGAGAAAGAGCGGGGACGAGATTTCCCTCGAAAGGCAGACGCGCTCTGGGGCCCGCTCCTGGCCAGGGAGCCTGCCCAGAGCCGTCCCCTGCTCGCCGGGGCCTTGAGGGGCAGCTGTCCAGCTGGGCCAAGCTGTGCCAGCAGCTCCAGCCGTGCTGGGGAGCCTTGCCAGCTCTGGGCCCTGCTGTGCAGGAGGGTCCCAGTGTGCCACTGGCAGCCGGGAGCCTCAGCCGCTCCTCTCTCCACAGGAGCGCCTCTGCTGCTTCACAAGACCGGCCAAAGACTTCAGTCAGGGAGAACTGGACCTGTCATGCATCTCTGTGCCCGTGTCCATTGTCCCTTCCACAGCTGCATTGCCCACTTATTGCCGGGGACATGCTGCCACCCCCCAGAACAGGACCCTCTGTCCCCGAGGATGCTGCCTCTGTTGTCTTTCCAGGACTGAAGGGGCAGCCCTCCTGCCAGGGAAGGGCTTGAGCAACATCTTTGTGCTTCAGCCCTGGTCCCTGGGTGGTACCACCAGCACTGGCAGAGCTGCTTGTCTGGTCACAGCCAGTGATGGGCAGGCAGCAGCCGGGCATCAGGCTCCCGAGACCAGCAGCTACTATGTTTATTTTTCATTTTTCAAGTTTTAGGAATATTTTTCATAGAAAATTCTCCAAATATTTCGTCCCTTTTCCCACACAGTTCCATATTTTTCAAAGTAGTTTTAGAATTTAGAAAAACTTAGAACATTTTTACATTTCTAGAATCAAAAATAAAATTGCATTTAATTGGTAATCTATACTCTACTACATGGCATGCAGGTGATGAGGGGACCCCTGTAAGGCTGGCAGACGACCGGGCTCCGTCATGGGGCCCACGAGGTGGCGGGGGGTGTTGTGGGTGCAGGGTTTTGCAGTAAGACATGTGGGGCTTTGCGTCCTTTGTAAGCAGGGCACGTGGCAGGGGCTCCTCATGAGGTTCTTAGGGGATTTGGGATCTCTGCTGTGTCATACAGGTGACGGGAGACCTCTGTAAGGCTGGCCGGGGCTTGAGTTCCTCGTGATTAACCTGGCGGGTTAGTGCTTGCCGTCAAGGCCTGGAGAGGAGCTGAGTCCTTCCGAAGGTGGGCAGGAGGCTGGGTTCTTTTGTGAGGCACTCAAGGCTGGCTTGGGGTTTCTGCATTGGTGTGCACGGATCCCTCATGAAGCAAGCAGTGCTCTTTTGGGGACTCTCCTGAGGGGTGCAGGAATCCCACATGAGGCCCACTGGGATATTTTGGGGTCTCTTCTAAGGAGTGCACGGATTCATCGTGAGGCACACAGGGCTCTTTTGGGGTCTCTTCTGAGGGGCGCAGGAATCCCTCTTGAAGCACAAAGGAGTATTGACAGTCTCTGCTCTGCTGTGCAGGGATCCCTCAGGAGGTGTGCACCGGGGTTAAACTAGAGGGGGTTTTTCAGTTTTCTCAGCACAGCCAAGGGACGCTCCCCGGTCGAGGTGCTGCAAAGTTGGCAGGAAGCTTCCTGCAAAGCCTTGGGCCCGGCCTGCGGGACCGGCGGGCGACCAGAGCCCATCCTTGGGGGCCGGGCGGGGTTTCCGGTATCCACCGCACCCTTGTCGGGCCAGCTCCGGCCCCGGCGGCGAATGGCTGCGGCCCCGGGCTCCGATGGGGCTGCCGAGCAACGCCGGGGGCGCGACAAGGGCCTCGCTGCGCCCTGGCCCTGTGCTGCAGCCAAACACCTTTACAGCCACGGCGGTTCTCTGGGGCACAGGAGGCTACAAGTCAGGCCGTGCCTTCTCGCACTGACGAAGGAGCTCCTTGCATTGCCCAGTTCCCTAAAGCACGCGGGGAGCCCAGCAGAGCATGAAAACGGTTCTGGACTGCGCTCCCGTCTACACTGGGATCGAGATATGGATTGACTGAAAGTGCTGGCTGTTATAAATAAACTTGCTTTAGTAGGTGGGGTTGATGATGGTTAATTGTTTCAAATGAGTCATAAGGAATTGCCAACTAATGCAATGGATTGTTAATGTAGTGAACAGTTCCACAAAGTTAAATATGTACTGTGAGTTAAGTGGATGTGCATGGTTGCCAACCAGGGGGAGGAGACGAGGTGCATCGAAGAGTGATATCACCAGTTCAGCCTGCGATTGGAGGGATTGACCAGCCAATAGTGCCTCGAAATTCCAGAATGATTGGCCAGGAATGCACCACCTTATGGACCAACCAGCGAGCAGAAAGAGGGCCAATCAGCAAAGGGATCAGGAACGCACCAATCGTCAGCGTCCAGAGACTTTAACAGCCCCAGGTGCTGGCCACCCGGGGTCTGTCTGCGGACTTTGTACCCAAAGAAGCACCCTGTGCCCTGTGCACAGACACTTGTTACTTTTTGAGACTCTGACTTGCCGCCGAGGTCCTGGGCTTATCCTGGGGCCTCGTCCTCAGTTGCCTTTGTTTATAATAAACAGGCCCAGGCTTTTTAAAATACTCTGGCTCTGATTCGCCTGTTTTTAACACTGGCCAGTCACAGTGTGAAGACCATGGTGCATGCTGGAGCAACTTCTCCATGTCCCCTTTCTGATAGAACAATTACGGATTATTAATTCGGGCCAAGAGCAGCCCCGGGGGCACAGGGCGGAGGCAAGGCAAGGTGGGGAGGAGAAAGAGCGGGGACGAGATTTCCCTCGAAAGGCAGACGCGCTCTGGGGCCCGCTCCTGGCCAGGGAGCCTGCCCAGAGCCGTCCCCTGCTCGCCGGGGCCTTGAGGGGCAGCTGTCCAGCTGGGCCAAGCTGTGCCAGCAGCTCCAGCCGTGCTGGGGAGCCTTGCCAGCTCTGGGCCCTGCTGTGCAGGAGGGTCCCCAGTGTGCCACTGGCAGCCGGGAGCCTCAGCCGCTCCTCTCTCCACAGGAGCGCCTCTGCTGCTTCACAAGACCGGCCAAAGACTTCAGTCAGGGAGAACTGGACCTGTCATGCATCTCTGTGCCCGTGTCCATTGTCCCTTCCACAGCTGCATTGCCCACTTATTGCCGGGGACATGCTGCCACCCCCCAGAACAGGACCCTCTGTCCCCGAGGATGCTGCCTCTGTTGTCTTTCCAGGACTGAAGGGGCAGCCCTCCTGCCAGGGAAGGGCTTGAGCAACATCTTTGTGCTTCAGCCCTGGTCCCTGGGTGGTACCACCAGCACTGGCAGAGCTGCTTGTCTGGTCACAGCCAGTGATGGGCAGGCAGCAGCCGGGCATCAGGCTCCCGAGACCAGCAGCTACTATGTTTATTTTTCATTTTTCAAGTTTTAGGAATATTTTTCATAGAAAATTCTCCAAATATTTCGTCCCTTTTCCCACACAGTTCCATATTTTTCAAAGTAGTTTTAGAATTTAGAAAAACTTAGAACATTTTTACATTTCTAGAATCAAAAATAAAATTGCATTTAATTGGTAATCTATACTCTACTACATGGCATGCAGGTGATGAGGGGACCCCTGTAAGGCTGGCAGACGACCGGGCTCCGTCATGGGGCCCACGAGGTGGCGGGGGGTGTTGTGGGTGCAGGGTTTTGCAGTAAGACATGTGGGGCTTTGCGTCCTTTGTAAGCAGGGCACGTGGCAGGGGCTCCTCATGAGGTTCTTAGGGGATTTGGGATCTCTGCTGTGTCATACAGGTGACGGGAGACCTCTGTAAGGCTGGCCGGGGCTTGAGTTCCTCGTGATTAACCTGGCGGGTTAGTGCTTGCCGTCAAGGCCTGGAGAGGAGCTGAGTCCTTCCGAAGGTGGGCAGGAGGCTGGGTTCTTTTGTGAGGCACTCAAGGCTGGCTTGGGGTTTCTGCATTGGTGTGCACGGATCCCTCATGAAGCAAGCAGTGCTCTTTTGGGGACTCTCCTGAGGGGTGCAGGAATCCCACATGAGGCCCACTGGGATATTTTGGGGTCTCTTCTAAGGAGTGCACGGATTCATCGTGAGGCACACAGGGCTCTTTTGGGGTCTCTTCTGAGGGGCGCAGGAATCCCTCTTGAAGCACAAAGGAGTATTGACAGTCTCTGCTCTGCTGTGCAGGGATCCCTCAGGAGGTGTGCACCGGGGTTAAACTAGAGGGGGTTTTTCAGTTTTCTCAGCACAGCCAAGGGACGCTCCCGGTCGAGGTGCTGCAAAGTCGGCAGGAAGCTTCCTGCAAAGCCTTGGGCCCGGCCTGCGGGACCGGCGGGCGACCAGAGCCCATCCTTGGGGGCCGGGCGGGGTTTCCGGTATCCACCGCACCCTTGTCGGGCCAGCTCCGGCCCCGGCGGCGAATGGCTGCGGCCCCGGGCTCCGATGGGGCTGCCGAGCAACGCCGGGGGCGCGACAAGGGCCTCGCTGCGCCCTGGCCCTGTGCTGCAGCCAAACACCTTTACAGCCACGGCGGTTCTCTGGGGCACAGGAGGCTACAAGTCAGGCCGTGCCTTCTCGCACTGACGAAGGAGCTCCTTGCATTGCCCAGTTCCCTAAAGCACGCGGGGAGCCCAGCAGAGCATGAAAACGGTTCTGGACTGCGCTCCCGTCTACACTGGGATCGAGATATGGATTGACTGAAAGTGCTGGCTGTTATAAATAAACTTGCTTTAGTAGGTGGGGTTGATGATGGTTAATTGTTTCAAATGAGTCATAAGGAATTGCCAACTAATGCAATGGATTGTTAATGTAGTGAACAGTTCCACAAAGTTAAATATGTACTGTGAGTTAAGTGGATGTGCATGGTTGCCAACCAGGGGGAGGAGACGAGGTGCATCGAAGAGTGATATCACCAGTTCAGCCTGCGATTGGAGGGATTGACCAGCCAATAGTGCCTCGAAATTCCAGAATGATTGGCCAGGAATGCACCACCTTATGGACCAACCAGCGAGCAGAAAGAGGGCCAATCAGCAAAGGGATCAGGAACGCACCAATCGTCAGCGTCCAGAGACTTTAACAGCCCCAGGTGCTGGCCACCCGGGGTCTGTCTGCGGACTTTGTACCCAAAGAAGCACCCTGTGCCCTGTGCACAGACACTTGTTACTTTTTGAGACTCTGACTTGCCGCCGAGGTCCTGGGCTTATCCTGGGGCCTCGTCCTCAGTTGCCTTTGTTTATAATAAACAGGCCCAGGCTTTTTAAAATACTCTGGCTCTGATTCGCCTGTTTTTAACACTGGCCAGTCACAGTGTGAAGACCATGGTGCATGCTGGAGCAACTTCTCCATGTCCCCTTTCTGATAGAACAATCACGGATTATTAATTCGGGCCAAGAGCAGCCCCGGGGGCACAGGGCGGAGGCAAGGCAAGGTGGGGAGGAGAAAGAGCGGGGGACGAGATTTCCCTCGAAAGGCAGACGCGCTCTGGGGCCCGCTCCTGGCCAGGGAGCCTGCCCAGAGCCGTCCCCTGCTCGCCGGGGCCTTGAGGGGCAGCTGTCCAGCTGGGCCAAGCTGTGCCAGCAGCTCCAGCCGTGCTGGGGAGCCTTGCCAGCTCTGGGCCCTGCTGTGCAGGAGGGTCCCAGTGTGCCACTGGCAGCCGGGAGCCTCAGCCGCTCCTCTCTCCACAGGAGCGCCTCTGCTGCTTCACAAGACCGGCCAAAGACTTCAGTCAGGGAGAACTGGACCTGTCATGCATCTCTGTGCCCGTGTCCATTGTCCCTTCCACAGCTGCATTGCCCACTTATTGCCGGGGGACATGCTGCCACCCCCCAGAACAGGACCCTCTGTCCCCGAGGATGCTGCCTCTGTTGTCTTTCCAGGACTGAAGGGGCAGCCCTCCTGCCAGGGAAGGGCTTGAGCAACATCTTTGTGCTTCAGCCCTGGTCCCTGGGTGGTACCACCAGCACTGGCAGAGCTGCTTGTCTGGTCACAGCCAGTGATGGGCAGGCAGCAGCCGGGCATCAGGCTCCCGAGACCAGCAGCTACTATGTTTATTTTTCATTTTTCAAGTTTTAGGAATATTTTTCATAGAAAATTCTCCAAATATTTCGTCCCTTTTCCCACACAGTTCCATATTTTTCAAAGTAGTTTTAGAATTTAGAAAAACTTAGAACATTTTTACATTTCTAGAATCAAAAATAAAATTGCATTTAATTGGTAATCTATACTCTACTACATGGCATGCAGGTGATGAGGGGACCCCTGTAAGGCTGGCAGACGACCGGGCTCCGTCATGGGGCCCACGAGGTGGCGGGGGGTGTTGTGGGTGCAGGGTTTTGCAGTAAGACATGTGGGGCTTTGCGTCCTTTGTAAGCAGGGCACGTGGCAGGGGCTCCTCATGAGGTTCTTAGGGGATTTGGGATCTCTGCTGTGTCATACAGGTGACGGGAGACCTCTGTAAGGCTGGCCGGGGCTTGAGTTCCTCGTGATTAACCTGGCGGGTTAGTGCTTGCCGTCAAGGCCTGGAGAGGAGCTGAGTCCTTCCGAAGGTGGGCAGGAGGCTGGGTTCTTTTGTGAGGCACTCAAGGCTGGCTTGGGGTTTCTGCATTGGTGTGCACGGATCCCTCATGAAGCAAGCAGTGCTCTTTTGGGGACTCTCCTGAGGGGTGCAGGAATCCCACATGAGGCCCACTGGGATATTTTGGGGTCTCTTCTAAGGAGTGCACGGATTCATCGTGAGGCACACAGGGCTCTTTTGGGGTCTCTTCTGAGGGGCGCAGGAATCCCTCTTGAAGCACAAAGGAGTATTGACAGTCTCTGCTCTGCTGTGCAGGGATCCCTCAGGAGGTGTGCACCGGGGTTAAACTAGAGGGGGTTTTTCAGTTTTCTCAGCACAGCCAAGGGACGCTCCCGGTCGAGGTGCTGCAAAGTTGGCAGGAAGCTTCCTGCAAAGCCTTGGGCCCGGCCTGCGGGACCGGCGGGCGACCAGAGCCCATCCTTGGGGGCCGGGCGGGGTTTCCGGTATCCACCGCACCCTTGTCGGGCCAGCTCCGGCCCCGGCGGCGAATGGCTGCGGCCCCGGGCTCCGATGGGGCTGCCGAGCAACGCCGGGGGCGCGACAAGGGCCTCGCTGCGCCCTGGCCCTGTGCTGCAGCCAAACACCTTTACAGCCACGGCGGTTCTCTGGGGCACAGGAGGCTACAAGTCAGGCCGTGCCTTCTCGCACTGACGAAGGAGCTCCTTGCATTGCCCAGTTCCCTAAAGCACGCGGGGAGCCCAGCAGAGCATGAAAACGGTTCTGGACTGCGCTCCCGTCTACACTGGGATCGAGATATGGATTGACTGAAAGTGCTGGCTGTTATAAATAAACTTGCTTTAGTAGGTGGGGTTGATGATGGTTAATTGTTTCAAATGAGTCATAAGGAATTGCCAACTAATGCAATGGATTGTTAATGTAGTGAACAGTTCCACAAAGTTAAATATGTACTGTGAGTTAAGTGGATGTGCATGGTTGCCAACCAGGGGGAGGAGACGAGGTGCATCGAAGAGTGATATCACCAGTTCAGCCTGCGATTGGAGGGATTGACCAGCCAATAGTGCCTCGAAATTCCAGAATGATTGGCCAGGAATGCACCACCTTATGGACCAACCAGCGAGCAGAAAGAGGGCCAATCAGCAAAGGGATCAGGAACGCACCAATCGTCAGCGTCCAGAGACTTTAACAGCCCCAGGTGCTGGCCACCCGGGGTCTGTCTGCGGACTTTGTACCCAAAGAAGCACCCTGTGCCCTGTGCACAGACACTTGTTACTTTTTGAGACTCTGACTTGCCGCCGAGGTCCTGGGCTTATCCTGGGGCCTCGTCCTCAGTTGCCTTTGTTTATAATAAACAGGCCCAGGCTTTTTAAAATACTCTGGCTCTGATTCGCCTGTTTTTAACACTGGCCAGTCACAGTGTGAAGACCATGGTGCATGCTGGAGCAACTTCTCCATGTCCCCTTTCTGATAGAACAATTACGGATTATTAATTCGGGCCAAGAGCAGCCCCGGGGGCACAGGGCGGAGGCAAGGCAAGGTGGGGAGGAGAAAGAGCGGGGACGAGATTTCCCTCGAAAGGCAGACGCGCTCTGGGGCCCGCTCCCTGGCCAGGGAGCCTGCCCAGAGCCGTCCCCTGCTCGCCGGGGCCTTGAGGGGCAGCTGTCCAGCTGGGCCAAGCTGTGCCAGCAGCTCCAGCCGTGCTGGGGAGCCTTGCCAGCTCTGGGCCCTGCTGTGCAGGAGGGTCCCAGTGTGCCACTGGCAGCCGGGAGCCTCAGCCGCTCCTCTCTCCACAGGAGCGCCTCTGCTGCTTCACAAGACCGGCCAAAGACTTCAGTCAGGGAGAACTGGACCTGTCATGCATCTCTGTGCCCGTGTCCATTGTCCCTTCCACAGCTGCATTGCCCACTTATTGCCCGGGGACATGCTGCCACCCCCCAGAACAGGACCCTCTGTCCCCGAGGATGCTGCCTCTGTTGTCTTTCCAGGACTGAAGGGGCAGCCCTCCTGCCAGGGAAGGGCTTGAGCAACATCTTTGTGCTTCAGCCCTGGTCCCTGGGTGGTACCACCAGCACTGGCAGAGCTGCTTGTCTGGTCACAGCCAGTGATGGGCAGGCAGCAGCCGGGCATCAGGCTCCCGAGACCAGCAGCTACTATGTTTATTTTTCATTTTTCAAGTTTTAGGAATATTTTTCATAGAAAATTCTCCAAATATTTCGTCCCTTTTCCCACACAGTTCCATATTTTTCAAAGTAGTTTTAGAATTTAGAAAAACTTAGAACATTTTTACATTTCTAGAATCAAAAATAAAATTGCATTTAATTGGTAATCTATACTCTACTACATGGCATGCAGGTGATGAGGGGACCCCTGTAAGGCTGGCAGACGACCGGGCTCCGTCATGGGGCCCACGAGGTGGCGGGGGGTGTTGTGGGTGCAGGGTTTTGCAGTAAGACATGTGGGGCTTTGCGTCCTTTGTAAGCAGGGCACGTGGCAGGGGCTCCTCATGAGGTTCTTAGGGGATTTGGGATCTCTGCTGTGTCATACAGGTGACGGGAGACCTCTGTAAGGCTGGCCGGGGCTTGAGTTCCTCGTGATTAACCTGGCGGGTTAGTGCTTGCCGTCAAGGCCTGGAGAGGAGCTGAGTCCTTCCGAAGGTGGGCAGGAGGCTGGGTTCTTTTGTGAGGCACTCAAGGCTGGCTTGGGGTTTCTGCATTGGTGTGCACGGATCCCTCATGAAGCAAGCAGTGCTCTTTTGGGGACTCTCCTGAGGGGTGCAGGAATCCCACGTGAGGCCCACTGGGATATTTTGGGGTCTCTTCTAAGGAGTGCACGGATTCATCGTGAGGCACACAGGGCTCTTTTGGGGTCTCTTCTGAGGGGCGCAGGAATCCCTCTTGAAGCACAAAGGAGTATTGACAGTCTCTGCTCTGCTGTGCAGGGATCCCTCAGGAGGTGTGCACCGGGGTTAAACTAGAGGGGGTTTTTCAGTTTTCTCAGCACAGCCAAGGGACGCTCCCGGTCGAGGTGCTGCAAAGTCGGCAGGAAGCTTCCTGCAAAGCCTTGGGCCCGGCCTGCGGGACCGGCGGGCGACCAGAGCCCATCCTTGGGGGCCGGGCGGGGTTTCCGGTATCCACCGCACCCTTGTCGGGCCAGCTCCGGCCCCGGCGGCGAATGGCTGCGGCCCCCGGGCTCCGATGGGGCTGCCGAGCAACGCCGGGCGGGCGCGACAAGGGCCTCGCTGCGCCCTGGCCCTGTGCTGCAGCCAAACACCTTTACAGCCACGGCGGTTCTCTGGGGCACAGGAGGCTACAAGTCAGGCCGTGCCTTCTCGCACTGACGAAGGAGCTCCTTGCATTGCCCAGTTCCCTAAAGCACGCGGGGAGCCCAGCAGAGCATGAAAACGGTTCTGGACTGCGCTCCCGTCTACACTGGGATCGAGATATGGATTGACTGAAAGTGCTGGCTGTTATAAATAAACTTGCTTTAGTAGGTGGGGTTGATGATGGTTAATTGTTTCAAATGAGTCATAAGGAATTGCCAACTAATGCAATGGATTGTTAATGTAGTGAACAGTTCCACAAAGTTAAATATGTACTGTGAGTTAAGTGGATGTGCATGGTTGCCAACCAGGGGGGAGGAGACGAGGTGCATCG